>NC_090223.1:56317924-56425424 GCF_024489055.1 Chanodichthys erythropterus | reverse complement strand
TCTCTCATTTACATGTCATAAATGTAGGGAAATAGTCAGGCTGACAGAAAGAATCTCAGAATTAGAGACACGCATCCAAACTTTAATCGAGGATAGTAAGAATGCAGGGGCTTCAGATAATGTTTTGGATGTGACTAGCTTAGTGAACTCTGTACATTGTTCGGTTCCGGCTGTAGAGCCCGCGCAGCAGGGCACTTGGGTAACAGTGAGGCGGCCTAGTCGCAGAAAACAGCACTCTTCCGTTCCATTAAGAACATCAAACAGGTTCTCCCCACTCAGTGACGCACCTACTGAGAATCCTGTTGAAATTGCCCTAGTAATTGGCGATTCTATTACACGGAACGTGAAAATAGAGACACCAGCCACCATAGTCACATGTTTGCTGGGAGCCAGAGCACCTGACATCAAAGCAAATTTAAAAGTGCTGGCTAATGCTAATCGTAAATACTCTAAAATTATTATTCACGTCGGCACAAATGATGTTCGACTTCGCCAGTCGGAGATCACTAAAATTAACATTAAAGGGGTGTGTGAACTCGCAAGTACAATGTCAGGAGAAGTAATTTGCTCTGGTCCCCTTCCTGTTCGTCGGAGTGATGAGATAGTTAGCAGATTATCATCACTCAATGGCTGGCTGTCGAAGTGGTGTCCGCAGAAAAATATAGGTTTCATACATAATTGGAAAAGTTTTTGGGGCAGACCTGACCTGTTGAAAAGAGATGGTATTCATCTCTCCCGGGATGGTGCTGCTCTTCTCTCTAGTAATATGGCACATAGTCTTAGAGCTGAAACATGACAAACTACGCCCAGGTCAGGAAGCAGACAGACTGGCTAAACCGACCGTCTGCTAGCTTCCTCACGTTACAGAAGTCAGATAAATCCCAACACATAGAAACTCTTACACCTAGATATTATCACATAGAGACTGTGTCTGTACCCCGAATTAATAAAAACAAAAAACTTCCAAACCCATTTAATGGAAAAAATTTAATTGATGTTCAACAAATAAAAAAAGATAATAATGATAAACAAATGATAAAGCTTCGATTGTTAAATATTAGATCACTTTCTTCAAAAGCACTTATTGTAAATGATATCATCACAGACAACAATCTAGATGTGCTGTGTTTGACAGAAACCTGGCTAAAACCGGACGATTACATTACCTTAAAGAGTCCAGCCCTCAAGGTTATGATTATCGACACAATCCTCGACAGAAAGGCAAAGGGGGAGGTGTTGCTGTAATTTATAGTAATATTTACAGTATTAGTCAAAAGTCTTTCAAATATAATTCCTTCGAAGTGATGGTGCTTTACGTAATATTATGTAAGTTGACATTTGTGCTGGCTACTGTATACAGGCCACCAGGACACCATACAGACTTTATTAAAGAATTTGCTGATTTTCTATCAGAGTTAGTACTAGCTGCAGATAAAGTCCTTGTTGTTGGTGATTTTAATATCCATGTAGATAATAAAAAAGAGTCATTGGGATTGGCATTTACAGACATTCTAAATTCTATTGGTGTTAGACAACACGTGTCAGGACCCACTCATTGTCGTAATCATACTTTAGATCTAATATTGTCACATGGAATCGATATTGACGCCGTTGAAATTCTGCAGCAGAGTGACGACATCTCAGATCATTATCTAGTTTCGTGTATACTACATTTAGTTAAAGAGGCTAAACTGCGTCCCTGCCATAAATATGGTAGAACCATCACTTCTACAGTACCACTAAAGATCGCTTTATAAATAACCTTCCTGATTATTTAGTTTCAACGCCTTAGCATACCAGACAAGTATGAAAACCTCGATGTTGCAACAGAAACTATTGCCTCTGTCTTTTCCAGCACATTAGATTCAGTCGCTCCTTTGCGTTTAAAAAAGATTAAGGAATTTAATCCAATGCCATGGTACAGTGAGCAGACTCGGGCCCTAAAAACTGCAGCCAGAAAAATGGAACGTAGCTGGAAGAAAACAAAACTAGAAGTATTTCGCATTTCGTGGAGAGAGAAAATGATTGAGTAAAGAAAGGCCTTAAAAACTGCTAGATCTGCCTATTTTTCAAAACTCTTAGAAGAAAATAAACACAACCCTAGGTATTTATTTGATACAGTGGCTAAATTAACAAGAAATAAAGCTTCAACTTCTGATGTTTCCAAAGAGCACAGCAGTAACAACTTTATGAACTTCTTTACTTGCAAGATTGATAATATTAGAGAGAAAATTATAACCATGCAACCGTCTACTACAGTATCAGGTCAGACATTGCATTGTAGTGTCCCTGAGGAAAAATTCATTTCATTTACTGCTTTAGGAGAGGAAGAATTGTCTAAACTTGTTAAATCATCAAAATCAACAACATGTATGTTAGACCCTATACCAACTAAGCTATTGAAAGAGATGCTTCCAGAAGTCATAGATCCCCTTGTTAATATTGTTAATTCATCTTTGTCATTAGGATACATACCAAAAACTTTTAAGCTGGCTATTATTAAACCTCTTATTAAAAAACCACAACTAGATCCTAAAGAATTAGTCAATTATAGGCCAATCTCAAATCTTACTTTTCTGTCAAAAATACTAGAAAAGGCAGTTTCATCGTTCCTTTTTAGAAAGAAATAATATCTGTGAGGATTTCCAGTCAGGATTTAGACCGTACCATAGTACTGAGACTGCTCTCATTAGAGTTACTAATGATTTTCTCTTATCATCAGATCGTGGTTGTATCTCTCTATTAGTGTTACTGGATCTTAGTGCTGTATTTGACACTATCGATCACAATATTCTCTTAAATAGACTTGAAAATTATGTTGGCATTAGTGGAATTGCATTGGCATGGTTCAAATCATAATTATCCGACCGTTATCAGTTTGTAGTAATAAACAATGAGATATCATATCGATCACAAGTTAAATATGGAGTACCGCAAGGCTCAGTACTAGGACCATTGCTTTTCACTCTGTGCATGCTACCCTTGGGAGATATCATTAGGAAGCATGGTGTTAGTTTTCATTGATACGCTGATGATACTCAGCTCTATATTTCCTCACGTCCTGACAAAACTTACCAATTCACAAAATTAACAGAAAGCATAGCTGATGTAAAAAACTGGATGACCACTAATTTTTGGACCAAAAACTTCTTCATGTAATAACCTAGAATATTGTCTAACACTTGATGGCTGCTCTGTTAAGTCTTCGTCGTCAGCTAGGAACCTGGGTGTGCTCTTTGATACCAATCTTTCATTTGAAGGCCATGTTACTAGCATCTGTAAAACCGCTGTCTTCCATCTTAAAAATATATCTAAACTACGACATATGCTCTCAATGAAGAATGCAGAACAGTTAGTTCATGCGTTCATGACCTCAAGGTTAGATTACTGTAATGCTCTACTGGGTGGTTGTTCCTCCCGCTTGATAAATAAACTACAGCTCGTACAAAATGCAGCAGCTACAGTCCTTACTAGAACTAGGAAGTATGACCATATTAGCCCTGTCGTCACTGCATTGGCTTCCTGTTAAACATCGTATAGATTTTAAAATCTTGTTAATTACTTACAAAGCACTAAATGTTTTAGCCCCCAGTACCTAAGCGAACTCTTAATGCATTATAGTCCTTCACGTTTATTGCGATCTCAGAATTCCGGCCAGCTGATAATACCTAGAATATCGAAATCAACCGCAGGTGGTAGATCCTCCTCCTATTTGGCACCTAAACTGTGGAACAACCTTCCTAGCATTGTTCGCGATGCAGACAAACTCTGTCAGTTTAAATCTAGACTAAATACGCATCACTTTAACCTGGCATACACATAAAACATTATATATTTATATTTTCAAATCCGTTAAAGGATTATTAGGCTGCATAAATTAGTTCAGCCAGAACCGGGAACACTTCCTATAACACCAGATGTACTTGTTACATCAGAAAAAGAATGGCATCTACGCTAATATTAGTCTTTCTGTTTATACCGAAGTTTACCGTAGTCAACTGGATTCGGGGCCGTTTCCAGATGAGACAGAGGACCGGTGCCTTGACACGACCACAACACAGCCCTGTATCAGCAGAGATCGAGTCGACTAGATCATCCATTGTGAAGACATCATCAACACGACAGCCAGTGCCACAGTTTCCTCAAAATTACAATCACGATTATTAATCATGTTTATTCTATCAAAAGAGTAATGTAACTATGGCTATTTTGCAAGTTCTTTACCAACCTACACTTTACCCAAAAGGCCTGTAGGTGGCACAAAGACTTAAATTTAACCAACTATGATAACTTCGTTAGATGGTAAATCAATACAAAACATGGTTTTGGTGAGCGCTTTGTAATATGTATTCACATTAGATTTTAAAACAACACAATTCGTTTGCAATAAGACAAACCAGATTCAAATTGCCCGGCAAATTCGTAAAAAAAATCATTTCTAGCTGATCAACATTATGAAAACTGGTAAAACCTTTAGGAACTTCAAAAGATAAAACGGTGAAATTCCTAATATTACTTCCAATATTTCCAAATTATGTTCATTTTCATAGAGCGGGCCAATATCGTGTCGATTATTTAAAATCAATCGAGAGAAGCAGATATTGTTATCGTGATAAATTACGATTAATCATGCAGCCCTAATTTAATTTAATTTAATTTGACTTGACATTTGATATTGAACAGTATCCTTGACATTTATTCAACAGTGCTTTTGACCTGCCTGCACTGACACTATTCTTTAAAATTACTTGACTTGTAAATATGCTTTAGAAGTGTAAACATATCAACCGCGATTTGCATGCTAAAAACAAAGTGATGAATGAATGGGCTGTTTTTGGTTACTACTTTTACGAGGGCTGCAGGGTCTCTAAAAATGTATTTAAGCCCTCATCTGCTTTTAGTTTTACTCATTTATTCATGTTTTACTGTACCAGATGAAACATGGAGAAGCATAGACATCGGTGCAGCTTGTGCGAGAAGGCTTTCAGTGAAAAGTCTAACCTGACGAGGCATCTGAAAATCCATGCTGTCGCCAGGGAGACCTTTGACTGTGATGTCTGCAGGAAGAGCTTGACCACTAAATCATCACTGGTCAGCCATCAACAGCAACACCAGTACCCCAACATCATTTTGTACCAGCAAGGAGAGGCCAGGCTGCAGTGTACAGAGGTAGTCTGGGGCAGAGTCCCTCAGCACCATTGTTGACCCTACATGGCTGGATCCTAAGACAGCAGAGGCGGCTGCCAAGAGGTCTGGGGGTGAGCTGTGGAAAGGTCAGCTGGTCATCATATTTGGGAAGTATGCTGGTCAGACCTTCAGGTGGCTTCTAGAAAACGATGTCTGGCTGGTGTGGTTGCTGTTCCAGTACTGCCAGCAGGGAGAGCAGAACAAGCTGCTGAAGTGGCAGAAGGAGCGACTGCTCGAGTATGCCAGAGAGTTCCCTCCTGTCACATGGCACAGCTGACCACCTGGGGAGACCTCGCCAGCTCTGTGTGCCAGGACGACAGGCCCGGACCCTTGTCCCTCCGAGAGACCTCGGAACTCGGTGGCGTCTGGCAGAAGTTCTGGGAGCAGCTGCCTGAATCCGCCCAAGCCCTTGGTATAGCCCCCACGAACATCAAGTGGCTGAAGACCAACGAGACCTATGGGCTGTTCGAGAGGGCGTCCAAGTACAAGAATGTCAGGGGGGAGATGACAGAGAGGAAGCTCTTTAAGGAGAAGATGGAGTTCCACCCGCCCCCACCTCCTATGGCCGTCAAGGGAGCTGTGCCCAACATGCTCTCCTTCTTCACCACCCCTGCCTTCTTCTGGTGCCCGGTCGTTGTGATGAAGGCATTGATCCGCTGCCCCAACACCAACTGCCCCACACCGCCAGAGTACTTCCTGGAGAAGAGAGGGTACGGCTGCTACGCCAGGCAAGTGTGCGACTTGAACTTTGATTACACCCTGCTGACCGAGAGGTTGATGTGCAAACACTGTCTCAAGCTGAGGGAGGAGCCAAGCCAGGCACACGTGGACGATGACGACGAGGAGGACGTCGCCCACCGTGCCCAGCAGCAGTACACCTGGCTGGCGTACAGTCCGAACATTCAGATGAACCTCGCCCCGGCCGTCAGAAGCATATTCCCTGCCATAATCTGCGGCAAGCGTGCTGTGGACAGGAGTGTGGTCAGCCTGTTGACCAGTCTTAATGAGCAAGGTGCAGAGGCTGCTGAAGCGAGGCTGCTGAAGCAGGGCCACAATGAGTGGTACGTGGAGCGTCGGGACCTGTACCAGACTCTCCTGCACGATGCCCACACGTTGGCGGCTGGATCGTCTTCGTCTCAGCGAGGCATCCTGTCGTTTGCCAGAGCAGCTGGCACTTACACCCCTCCCATCGCCCCGTCTCCCCTTCCATCTGCTCGGGTCCTGAGGCGTGCGCACCTGATCCTGGAGATGGAGAAGATGTCCGTGTACAGGGACCAGATCCTTAGTACGACTGGGGAAATCTTGTGTATCGATGACACGAGGAAGGTATGTACAGCATAAAGTACTTGTGATCATATGGAACAGACTGACTGTTGATAAACACCACGCAATGACTGTTCTGCTTTGTTTTTATAGATTCTCAAGAAGATCTACGGTGACGGCCAGGGCACCATGCTGTGTGTCATCAGCGTGCTGAATGAGCGGGGTCAGTTCTTGACCACAGTGGTGGTGGCGTCCGTGTCCGAGGGGTGCTACACACGCATGGCCAGAGGTCTGGTCGCCCGCTTTCGCCGTGCCAACGTCCTGCTCCGAAGGTGGTGTACGCGGACAACAACTGCTGTCGGTGTGTTCAATAGCAGTTGAAACCTATGATGAAATGGATAATCCAACATGTAACACATCAACACAAAAAAAACATAATATCATTTTCAGTGACAGCGGTTCGTCGTTCTTGGAGAATCTGTTTGGTGACTGGGTGAAGAGGGGTACCATCAGGCTGGACATCCGCCACTGGCTGCACCGCTGGGATGCCGTTGTGATCAAGCAGAGCAACACCAAGTATGGGGCTTTCATGAGTGCCATGGCGGGTGCCGTGCTCGCCTACAACAAGGCGGACATGATGCTCCTGGTCCAGGCAATCAGGAATGGTAACCCAGAGCTCTACGGCAGGTTCTCTGATGAGGAGATGATGGCCTTCCTCAAGCCTCATCAGATCACATCGTATGTAAGGCGTATTACCTGTGGGGTCGTGGTAAGTGTGGCTTTCATATTCAGGTATCGGTCAGATCCAGCTTTGAAAATAAATGTATGTGTTAAATGTGTGAATGTGTTTAATGTGATTAAACACTCAACACTAAGAATATTTCCTATGTGTTAGAGGAGACTGCTTTGATGATAGAGTCCATCCTTGCTGAGTTCCGGGTACCAGCCGGCCTTGATATTGATGGCATTCACCTGTTCAAGTCGCCAGAGGCAGTCGACGCTCACTGGGCAGTTGCGAGCAAGCACCTCAGTTGCATGCAGGTGGGTTAATGTCTTTGCAGTCATCGTGTGTCAAAACCATTAAAACTTGTATACGGCAACATTTCAAAAGGAAACCAGAATAAATAAGGACCTTGCAATATGTTGTATGTTACAGGATCCCCCTGGCATACCGCTGTATTTGTCTGTGAAGGTGGTGGTGATGAACGTCGTCCGACTGAACAAGCTCAAGTGCCAGCAAGGCAGCAAATATCTGGAGAGGTTGCACGCCCACCTGTTCAACGCTGTCCCTTCACAGCAATGTGGGATTATGCCATTCCAAGTGAGTGATTAAAACATAAAATATATATAAAGCTTTATTGCAGACACATGTGCATATAGCACATCATACAGTATAATTTAAAAAGAAAAGTGTCAATGATAGTTTCAATGATACATTTTATTTCACAGCTCCAGTCATCACTTGTAAACATTGTACACAATAACAGTCAAAATGGAAATGTGTTTCAGGTATACTTGGTGTCCTTTGCCATGCAGTGGAACCTCTGCATGGCATCGCTCCGTGTCGCTGGTGGTCATGGCCGGCAGGCATCGTGCTTGGATGTGCGGCAACAGTGACGACCACCTAGTGCCGGCTGACCTCAGGCAGAAGATCGCCGCCACTGCCAGCTCTCTCCACGACCACAACAAGACCACTGCCTGCTTCGTCAAGCGGTACGAGTCCAGGTGGGGCTACACCTTGTTCGTTCGGTGCCTTGGGGCGGACTCTCCCGAGACCAGAGCAGCCCAGAAGACCAAGTTTGGCTGCATGAGGTACGCTCAGGCAGCACAGGTGACCGAGGACAGTCGCCTGCTCTACCTCCTCCTCAAGATGCTGAAGAACCGAGCGCCGGCCAATCAGCTCACCTCCCCCAGCAAGATCACGGCTTCTTTGAAGGGACAGTATAAGAGGATTGCAGAGTCCGAGACGACCCCATCCTCGGCGGTCTCGCCATTCCACTGCCCAACTTGAATGCCAAGTCCATTTCGACCTTCGCTGCCGGCGAGGAGAAAAAGGCCAACTACGGGGTGACGGTACTGCCGATGGTGACGCCTCACCTGAAAGTGCTGTCGGACGCACCGTTCCCGGAAGCTCCTGCGCTGCCAACATCCCTCCCACCGCCAGACCGGCCTCAGGTCCAGTACCAGCACGTTAATCATGAGGCTGGAAAAAGGCGTAGTGAGAAGCGGAAGTAAGTTGTCATAAGCACTTTGTTTCACCTGTTGGCTGTGGAAAGCAAACAGCACACACATCATATCAGTACTCATTACATGTGTATTTTATATTTCCAGATTATTTGTTGAAGAGCCAGAGCCTGTGACTCCTGTGAACCAGCCCTTTCAGCCCACGGCGTCATCCTCCTCCACTCGGCCAAAGCCTGCTGAGCCCACCCCCATTCTGCCGAGGCCTGCTGAGCCCACCCTCATTCTGCCAAAGCCTGCTGCGTCCACCCACCTCCAGCCAAAGCTTGCTGCACCCACCTATGGACCACCCCGTGTCGGCAGCACCCATACTGCTGGTTCTCCCCGCACAGCCACAGGCTCCCTCTGTCCTGTTTCGTAGGCCATCGTGCAGCCAAAGCTTTATGTTGCTGTTAAAATGCACTTTGTAGTATTTAGTGTATTTCAATAGACTAGGCCTTGTATATGACAATTTCTGTAAATAACACTGGGGGGGTTGTCTGCACAACACTTCTTCAGCCAAATCAGCTGCTTTGTTAAGTCTAATCCAGTAATCGACTGGATTTTCTTTTGGCTCTGGACATGTGTAATAAAAATCAGCCAGAAGCAAACAAGAAGAAGCATTGCTGAAGTATTTGAGCAGTATGGAATAGATAATTTCAGGGTGGTGTACCACATCCAGAGATACATCACTCCTTAACCCAATTACGATGTCTCTCGCTTTGCCCATTAGTCTCGAAAGTATCTTGTCAGCTTGGTCGGATACTGGACAGTTCTGTTTGTTTAGTTGAGATTTTGTCAACTCAATCCAATTACAGACAGAGTATTTATCAGAACCGTCACCTTTAAATATCACTGGTTCCCTGTCTGCTTTAACATGAACTGTGACTTGAGGCATATCTTGTCTGACGCTATCAGAGCCCACATGTCTGCTATTTTGTGAGTTATAATTAGCATTTATAACTCTAGTCTCAGCAAGTCTTGCCATGATCGAATCACCTATTTGGATTCCGAGTCTACCCATCATATCTGTCAACTGTTGCAATGGTTTGTATTAACAGCTCATGGAGTGGAAACAAAAGGCCCATCCCCCAAAGATTATGTCAATATTTGTTTTGTTTTTTTTAAATAATTATTAAATCAATTTTTACCTTGATTAGCTCTCTAAAATCTAAGCTCTCTATGTTTTTATTTTAGATGTATTGAGGGTCATTTGCTTGTGTGGATATATTAATACATGCATTAAAGGGTCATGAAACCCCCGTTTTACCCTGGTCGTTCACACCTCTGACTTGAAAAATCTTTGTGAAAATGGGCGTGTAAAGCTCTGGAAAAGTGGGAGTGTAGAGGGGGAGAAGAGGGGAGAGAACAACCAATGAAGCACAGACATAGAACACACTCATTATACAGAATAATGAATATATATGAGCACAGAGAAAATGACAACAAACTCCCAAGCACAAGGGAGAAATGCGAAAGAACTTTAGCAGCTTTACATATTAGAAGCACAGAAAAAGGGAAGTGGTTAAAAATAAGCTGTACAACCAAGCGTGGTAATATGTAACATATACAAGATGGTGCTACATTAAGCCAATGTCGGCTGACTCCCAGGGGTGGAAAAAAAACCCTAGGAGAAAAACCCAGCGTGCTAGCACTGGGAAAAAAGTCCTAGGAGGGAAAAAACCCCTTGGAAGATATATATAATATATGTAAATGGATATGGAGATCAAAATCTGAATCATGAAATGAAATGGGGCTAATAATAGGGATAATAATAGGCTACTTTAATTATGTTTAAGAGCACTGCAGTCTCAAAATCAGTCTTTTGTCTGTTAGAATAATCGTGTTGTCACGTTCAGATAGGCTACATGTATCAGTGTCCAGTTTGCACATATAATTCATTTGAAGAAGACTTGATGAAATATGTGTGCATAACTACACCGTGCTGGTTAATGTTTGGTGCAGGAGAATGTGTGAAATAAAAACTTATAAAAAACATGGATACTTTATTCTGACTGAGCTATGTGCCACGTGGCTAGTGTTATTAAACTCGAGCATATGCGCGCTCCGTCTGTATATCAAAAAAACAATCACATTTTTTCATGTGTTCATATTCAAACTCCAGCTCTGACCGCATCGCGAGCAAAATACAAACACCACACATGTTGTGCTGAGGGAAACAGAGCCTACGGCTCGCGTGTTTTAACGCAGCTAGAGCAGGCAGAGGAGAATGAACAACACTTTTGTGACATTTGAATTCTCCGCTGTAATGCGATCTCACGCAAACATTTTCCATTTGTGCTGGTAGATTACTGCAAAACAATCCACATGCACACAAACCTCTGCTCTGGTCGCGTCGCAGGAAAATACATTGTTTTGTGGCACTGAGGAAACGAACACCGACGATATGTCTCTGAATGACAACAGACCGAGGCGAGAGAAATGATATTTCCTCATGCATAATACCGCAATTATAATCGTATGCATACTACAGCGCAGTGATTGGATTAAAGGAGCTTTATGTCATGAATATATGTCGAGAAACAGTCTACGTCACCATGTTCGACCATGTCCGTACATACTTGGGCCGAAAACACCCGATGACGTCAGATTTTGTGACGTTGCTCCGACTTAGCTTTTCAAACAGGAAGTCAGAAATCGCTCTGAAAAGTGCAAAAATAACAATTTTTCACTTATGAATAACATTGATAAGTACCTTTAGTGTTTTCAATGATGTGCAGCCTATACATATCTGTTTACATCTCAAAAAAAGTGTTTTGGGGTTTCATGACCCTTTAACGTTACATTCATTGAAATCGTTCAGTCTACCACGGTGAATAAGCAGAGGGTAACGGTTGCTTCACAACCAATTTTAAAGTTCCGTACGACTGCCGCTAGGGGGCGAAATGCAACAATTTGATGCGAATGTCACGTGCAGTGGAAAGGCGGCTTCACACTTCTCATCCGACAGCACGTAAATCACCAGCAGACACAGAACTGCTTTTCATGCGATATACTGTAACACAACAAGGAGACAAGGAGAAACATATATCCTTAGTCTGGCTATCACCAGACCAAGTTCATTTTAAAATTGAACATTGGTCTGGGGAGTTTGCTATGTATTTCCTACTGCACAAGAGGCGAGCATTCTACGAGCATTAGTCACGCAATTGGATAGTCCTTCAACCAATCAGATCAATGATCCGGGTGACGTACTTTGCAGAGCGATGCGAAAACTCCAGACAGGTTTACCGTGTGTCTCAACAGCTCCCTAGTTCAGTAGTCAGGGCACTGATCAGGGAATCAACCACATTCACTTGCACGATATACTGATTCACGACCTAGGGAACTAGGGAGCTGATTGAGACGCAGGGTTAGTTTGTATTGGTTTGTAGCATTGATCCGCGGTTTGGAGAAGCAGCAATGGCATCGAGCGATTTTTGCAGGTTGTGTAAAAAAACATGAAAGTGATCGGTATTTACACCCACTCGAGCAATTTGTTTGCCAACTAAAGAAGTCATTCAGCATCGTCGAGAGGTTAAAAGGCGACTCTGATACTGTTCTGGTTCAGTGTAAATGAACTCGGAATATAGCCGCCCTAAACTACGTCATTGTCATGACAACCAAAAAGAATTCCAGTCAGCTCAGGTGGCGTGAGATTCAAGAAGCAGGGAGACGAAACATATAGAGCAAATAATAAAAATATTGTCTACCATAAAGGGGCACTGAAGTAAAAGATTCCTGTACTCACATCGTGAAGGAAACCACCAAAATAACAGCAGAGAATCATTGTGTGTCATTAAGCGCTGTTTGTAATCTTCCTATGAAGAGACTGTCGGATCAACGCTCTGCTACATTTCTCTCAGATAAGGTAAATGCTTAACACAAAGAAAACTTTTGCAAAGAAAACTCATTTCACCGGAGCACATTTTACCTACCACTTCTCAGCATCAATAAACTTCTCTGCAGGGATGGGGGCGTGGTTTCACAAGACAAATGACCCACTAATTACTACTTAATGTCGCGTCAAGGGGTCTCCAAACAATGAATAAATGAACAAAAACACTAATTTTGGTGAAAGTCATAACATTTTACAATAACATTTTTAACCCTGTTACATTTGGACCAAGTCCATTTTTTATGCAAACCTTTTTAGTTGGATATACACAGGTAAGTTTTTATTATCTTTGATCTTTAGTGCTTTTTCATCCATGACGGTCTGCACATTACATTCTTCCTTCTGTCCTTTTAAAACAATATCGCATGGCATTATGTTTAGATTTCCACAGGGTCTCCGTATGTGACAGGTGGATATGATACTAGATGACATTCAAATAGTAGTGCGACTTTGTCCAAGATGTCCATGAAATTGCGATGTGTATGTGAGAAGTATGTGGAGGCTCAGGAAAAAAACGGTTGCTGGGCTCAATACAGTTTTTTCCAATTGCTAACACACAATTTTTCAAACTAGTCTGGTTTTATCAAAACACTTAACACAATTCACAAAACCACACACCCAAACTGCAAAATACCTCATATATCCTGCAAAATGAAGCACTGCAACCGAAACTACACAGAGCATTATCAAAATCAAACTTTTGCATGAAATGGCACACACTTCATTCATATTACCAGATTTTTGCCTAACCACCTACACACTGTTGGGCATAATGAAAAGCACCCCCATCTTTAGTATGCTTTGCCATAATACTAAAATATGTATCAGATTGTTCACATGCACAGAAATATTTGCAGATACACACACATGCTGTTGCAACATTTTTATTTTTTTTCCTTCACTACAGTAAACAAGTCAGTACAACATAAGCACAGCAGATATATTTACATGGGACTGAACAAAAATATTCTTACAAAAAAAGTAAACTGAAAAAGAAAATTTCTGAAAAAAAATATATTACAGTAAAAAAAACAAAACAAAACAAAAAAAGCAAGAAAAATAATTAGGCAGCATCTTGCCACACAGCCGGGTCTGGCCACAACGCCTCGTCAACATCACAGGCAATATCTTCCCTTGCCAGACATCGAGGGAAGAAGCGCCTTGAGTGCCTTATCCATCCCTGAATTGCACCCACATCAATCTCATCACATGCCTCTTCCATGGCCTGCACAAGAGGCATGCGCACAAAGGGCTGCCGGTCGTATACCTTCCACCGCCATGCCGAAAAGAATTCTTCTATGGGGTTCAGAAATGGTGAGTATGGTGGGAGGTATTGCACGAGAAATGTTGGGTGGTCAGCAAACCAGTTTTGGACTGGGGCTGCACGATGAAAGCTCACGTTGTCCCATACTACAACGTACCGGTTTCTTTGATGGTCTGCATCATTCATACGCTCTGGTGGTATGAGAATGTTGTGAAGTCTGTCCAGAAATGTGAGAATATGGGCTGTGTTGTATGGTCCAAGTTTGGCATGACGGTGGAGGACACCATGCATATTGGAGATGGCAGCGCACATTGTGATGTTCCCACCACGTTGGCCAGGAACATTTATAATGGCTCTGTGGCCAATGAGGTTTCTCCCTCTTCTTCTGGTCTTTGCTAGGTTGAACCCAGCCTCATCTATAAAGATGAACTCATGTGGGATTGCATGAGCATCCATTTCCAGTACTCCCTGAAAACAAAGAACAAAAATCACTCAATATGGTGTTATCCAGTACACTGGGAAACAATGTTGTGTGTAGTGTACTGCAGTCAATATAGTACTTACATCCACATATGCTCGTCTGAACTCTTTGTTTCTTTGAGAGTTTCTCTCAAACGGCACCTTATAAAGTTGTTTCATTCTGATTTGGTTTCGCTTGAGAATGCGAGCCAATGTGGACAGACTAACTCGTTGAATGTTGTTGAATAAGGTGTTGTCTTGGATGATGTGGCTTTGAATTTCTCGTAATCTGATTTCATTATTTTCCAAAACCAAGTTTACAATGGCAGCTTCCTGTACCCCGGTGAACATTTGGCCCCTTCCTCCACCATGGTGTCGTCTCTCAGTCCTTTAGAAAAAATAAAATAAAAATATATATAGGGCTTGGACAATGCAGCCTAAATATTTTCCCCCACAGTAGAGTACATTGTACAGGAAACTTGTACAGTTCATGAATGGCTGATGTCATACACTAAGTAAACAGGTGTCACCCAACTGATACACTATGACATGGGGTATACTACATGTGTACTACATGAAATTTTGGTTACATACCTGTTCTCCAGTCTAAAGGTCCGGATGACAGAGGCGACAGTAAAACGGCTCAAGTTTGGCTGCACTCTCTGTCCAGCCTCACGCATTGTCAACCCATGGTTGATGACATGATCTACTAAGGTTGCTCTGATTTCATTTGAAAGTGTTTGTCTTCTTTGGCCATGAACTCCTCTACCTGCTCTACCCCTACCTCTCACTCTTCCTCCCCCTCTTATTCTCAACCTCCCTCTTCCTCTTCCTCTCTCTGCAATGTCTTCCATTGTTGTTGTAAAAAAAACAGGTTCTCACCTGTGGTCTTTTCATAGTGCTTACATCCTGATTGAAGTGTTAACAATTAACCACTGAGGTGTTTGGCCAGGTGGCACATGTAATTGGCCAATTAGCTCATGTAGTGTCATTTTGAATGGCAGTGTTTTGAAATGGCAAACATGTGACTTTATGTCAGATTGTTGTGTCTTATGCAGAGAACTGTATTTAGTGAATTTAAAAAGTGCTATTTTGAAATGCAAAATGTGTGTAAAACAGAAAAGGTGTTTAGACTTTTGGAGACTTGAGAAGAAGTTTTGCTCTCTGTGTGTCAGTTTAAATAATTGTGCTGTGCATGTCATTTTAGTGTGTTAGCAATTGGAAAAAACTGTAATGTGTGTATGATCTGAAAGCTTTGTTTGATTTTGCAGAGTCAGAGGTTTTGTGAAATTAGTTTGAAGATTGGATTTGTGTTTAATGTTTTGAGAAAATGAGTGGTTTCAAGAAATGTGTTTTAGCAATTGTGAAATACTGTAATTTTTTTTTTTAAATAAATGTAATAAAAGAAACTGAGATATTATAAATCTTTCTTGTAAGACTAATAACATTTGGATTAGCAGTAGGCCTATCAGTTGATATGAAAATATTTATTTTGAGGCTAGTGATTTTGACTTTTAGAAAACAGGAGTGTCTGACATAAATTTCTTTGTTTTTTTCAGTATTCCAGAGGCCATTTTGGAGGGTGCATGGAGAAAGAAAAGCTGGGTATTCGGAATGGTTGAGATTTTGCCTTCCCGAAAACCAGTATTGCGGTTGCTGGACAAAAACAACCCTTTTACCAATCATAGAGAAACATTTAAAAAGAGGTAGAATCATTCATAGTGATGAGTGGCATGCATACTCAGCGCTTTCAGAGAGAGGATACCAAAACTGACTAAATTTGCTCAGTGACTGGGGTTCATGCACAAAACATTGAAAGGGCATGGGCAAACTTCAAAAGGGAAGTGTAGAGGTGTGTGCAAACCGTTCAGAGAAGGCTCTCAAAAAACATCTGAGAATATATATATATATATATATATATATATATATATATATATATATATATATATCTGTATCATCTGTAAGAAAGTAAGAAAGTCCCAAAGTATATAAAAAAAAAAATAAAATAATAAATTATATCATGCAAAAGCTTTCCGAGAATCCCCTCTCTGTCTCCTGCCTAACCAATAAGTCCATTATATTTATATATATATATATATATATATATATATATATATATATATATATATATATATATATACACATACATACACACATACAGCAATGCAAAAAAGAAGGCTTTTTAATTTCGTGTTGTCCACAGCCTTTTTATTTTATTAAAAACCAAATACTTATTGAAGTCTGTACTTTCTATGTATTGACTGTCTGCTGAAAATCCAGTGACGACTAGTAGCCATGTTGTTTTTGATGTTGGCCTATAGAGTCATACAACAGCATTTCTTAGATTTTCACTTAATTTGGATGGGCCAAATGTGGCAACAGATGGATATATGAATTTACCTCAACATTCTACTGAAATGTAACTTATATGCAACAAACTGTTAAACTATTAATCCTTCTGAAAATCCTTGTGAAATCCAAAGATCAAGTATAAGTAACATGATATATACATACGGTTTATTTGAAATTTTTGTTGCTACTTATAGACAAATACAAAGTTCTGGCATGAAACTCTAATGGGCAGGATAATAGGTCCTTTAACTCAACCTGCTAATAACCACATCATTATCTATAGGTCACAGATGATTGGTTCCTGCTGTATTAGTAGCCAATGAGCTGCGTGCTTAATCTTTAAATACATGAGTTAGCATTTGCTTAGCAGTGCAGCGTGCTTCAGAAACCCTCCACCTTCCCCAGCTCCACCTGTATAGATCTGCTAGGGGTTATTAATGTACGCTATATTGTATAGCAGCAGCATGTCTTACTTGCTCACAGCAGCGTGTTGTGTATGTATTGGCAGTAGCAAGTCCCGTACTTGCTCTGCAGCAGCAGCAGCAGCATAGCAGATCTATTCCACCAAGACCAAACATATATACATTGTCATACCCATTACCATACCAAACACTCCGAGAGTTGTCATGACAGAACTGAATGTTTAGTTTAGTTTGTATGTTGACACATTGGTTAATAGCTACATGCTGACTACTTAAAAGCTCTTACTTTGCAGTACTTTAGAGTGCTGAAAACTTGAGGATTTGTTGCATGTCTGCTAATATGTCTACAACCAGAGCTGGGTAGATTACTTATGAATTGTAATCACTTACTGATTACAAATTACATGAGAAAATTTGTAATCAGTCATATAATCTCTCAGATTACAAATTTTTGGTAACGTAATTGGACTACTTTTGGATTACTTTTAGATTACTTTTGTGCTAACCCTTATTTGATGTCACATATACCATAGGATAGTCTTGTACTATTTTGACAGATACAAAGAAAAAATATATTCCAAAAAAATTTAATTCTATTCACCAACAAGAGCCTCAACAGATTTGTTTAAAGTGCAATGTATGGACAGTTAAAACTTCAAAATACAAAACACTAATGTACCTGTTAGTGTTTGCTGATAGTAACACTGAATACAACAAAATCACATCTTATGATTTTAAAACATATTTACTTCAAGTTAATTTAGAAAATTCCTTCTCATTACCACCACCTTTACACTTACACCTCTTTATTCTCCCCTTCTCAGGCATATTCTTATACTTTTCTGTCTCTATGTATACTTTCCCGGTTACATTATGCAATTGTGATAAATGTGTAAACAGATTAAAAAAAAAACTGCATTTCCTGTGCTGTGTGTATTACAGTTTTTCTCAATTATTAAAACACAATTTCTGAAACCTTGCTCCATTTTCTGAAACCATTAAACACAAAACCTCATCTTCAAGCACTATTTACAAAACCTCTGACTCCTCTTGCAAAATGAAACTTTCGCCTCGCCACTGTTTTGTGATATACACAAAACAGTGATATACACTATCAAGCGGTCAGTAAACAAAACACCAGAAAACACATTGTTCAAAACATATAGTTCTCAGGGAGAAGTACATTTTTAATCTCAAAACAAATGTAATATTTCTCTGTCATTGTCTTTTGATGAACAAAAACATGTTCTATCATAGTAGCTCAAAATGAATCAGAAATTACTACTCTGCTTTGCTCTTTGCAATTTTTTGTTGTTGTTCTTCCTCCTCCTTGTACCCCTATTTTTACAGTAGTGTACCCTGCATCTCACAAACTTGTCCTTTGTCTCTGTGATATTGTAATTCTTGTTCTTTGTTGATATGAACCTGCAACCTGTCAAAATCTATTGAGCTGTCAGTACTGTTAACAAATGGAAAGCACAATGTTCAGGGCCATACAGTTTGTTCATTGTACATTATACAGCCTACAATGCACTGTACTACAGTATAGAATACTAAAAGGGACAAAAATCAAAAGAGTAAATATGTGGTCAGTGTGCTTCTTGTCTTTGGGCTGGGTCAGGCCAGAGCACTTTGTTGACATCACAACAAGCAATATTGTCCCTCCTGAGGCAATGGGGAAAGAAGCCTCTTGTGTGCCGTATCCAGCCCTGACATGATTTCTCACCTACATCACCAAATCTAAAGATCCATGGCTTGCAGCAGATTTACTCTGGTGTAGGTTTGTCTGTCATATACTTTCCATCTCCAAGAGGAAAAAAACTCCTCAATCGGATTCAGGAAAGGCAAGTATGGAGGGAGGTCTGTCCAAGGATTCCAAGTCAAATATTGTCTGTGTAAAAATACAATATACTGTATTTAGAATTTTGTAAGTCGTACAGAGACAGTGCTATACTGTAGAGTACAATTAGACCTACTGTATGCACTTCTGATTCACATACATTCAGGGGCGTAGTTTGTGGGGGGGATGGGGGGCCAGGTCACCCCCCCCCAATATTCAAATGCTTCAGTTACAACCCCCCCCAATATTTCAACATGAAAATCACAGCAGATCAAATGAAAAATATGTAGAATTCATTTATTTTGTAACAATAATTTTGTTTGAATTCAAATATGAGTTTGTCATAATAAATTAGACAAAAATATTCTCCCCCTCCATTGAACCGATTGGTAACGCCCAACCAACGCGCCTCGCTCTTTCACCAAAACAACGCGAGTGGAGCTGTACTGTTTGAATGAGACAGCGCGGGTAGCACCAAAAATGAAGAGAACCGCTGCCCAGCCAACTATATTAAACCGCTGGTCCGTTAAAAAGAATAAAGCATGTACTGAGAAGGAGGTATGAGAATGTTTTGTAATACACTCATATTTTAGCTAGCTAATCCATTACAATGTAGCCATAACTATCAGTGTAACTGTAACCAGTTACCAAAACAGCCGTCTGTTTTGTTTGTTCATTTTTCAATAGTGTCTGTAATGATCAATGACAAAAATATTCACATCGGTGTTTGTTTTCTTCCTAAATTAATCTGACTTTTGAACGAATTGGCTGAATGAACGATTTAAGTGACTCACTCACTCAATAAAAAAAGCGAATCGCTGCCGCCTACTGGCGGTTTCAATATTTAACATAATTTCTTTCTTTTTAGAATCACCGTTATGTTAGAATTTGATGAATGATTATACATACATTTCATAAAGTTCTGATAGATAGATAGATAGATAGATAGATAGATAGATAGATAGATAGATAGATAGATAGATAGATAGATAGATAGATAGATGATAGATAGATAGATAGATTATCCAATAACACTACACATAAAACAGGTTATTATTTTTTAATATAAAAAACAAAACAAAAAAACAAACAGGCAGCATACGTTCAACCCCCCCAATGTTGAAACCAAATCTACGCACTTGCATACATTGTATGTACTGAAGAGTAATGTCATTCACATAATATGTGTTAGTACTGTAGACAGTCTTGATTACGGTAAATGTACACTTACTTGCACATACTGAGCTCGCAGTTCTTTCACCCTTGGTGAGTTGCGCTCAAAAGGTACTCTGTATACTCTGTATACTTTCATCCGCATCCTGTTAGGATCAAGCGGCAACCTCCCCCTTTCTCTCGTGAAGCCAATACGGAAGTAACTTAAACTGCGATTCATCGACTGGCCGCTAGGGACAGGCTCCAAAAGAGAGCAGAATCTCATAGAGTCCCATGTTAAATTGGCCAAGTTTATAGCAGAAAAAAACATGTTTACAAGTTGGTACAAATTGTGGTTTTGGTCTATACTGCTATTTTTGCCCTTCATGACAACTCTGAGGGGGGTGAATTTTTTTATAACCGTTTCCGTTTAAATTATATTAAGCCTTAAAAGTTCTGCATAATTAAGGGCGTGGTCACTTGAGTGACAGGTAGAGTGCGCTGCTGTCTGTGAGCTGTCATGTCACCTCAGCTGCCGCTGAATTTGGCATCTCAGCCGTTTTTGTGCTTTTTTTCTCTCGATTATTTTATACAATTATAAAATATGGCTTGCTGCATAATATTCGAGACTGATGTGTGTCTGTGTAGATGTGCATGCATGCGGAAGAGACAGAACACACCTTGTTGGATCGTGGCATTGGCTGAAAGTTTTGATTGCGAGATTTAACGTTACTACAATGACAAAACCAGGAGGATATACAACTCTGACAGCACTGCTTGGATATTATAACTAAAACTTCTGCACTATTTTGAAAAAAAATATACTTTGGACACAGGCTCATTTGTTTGTTAGATACGATCGCTGCTCAGATTGCATCCTTTCTTGAAGAACGATGACAGAGAGCAGATCATTCAGAAGAAATGTGAAATGTTTTTTTTTTTTTTTTTTTTTCAATGGACATTTATATTTTACCCAAGTGCCACAGATTGGATTCATCTCGCGATCTCTATTATAAAGGTATGAAGTCCCATTTGATGTTCCATGTTGTTATTTGCACACCCAACACAAATTACTGGTGTTGGAGCATCTATATCTTAAAAAAACACCGTAAATTGACAGTAAACCTTTATAACTTTCTGATGTTAAAACTTATCTTTATTAATAATTTAGATAGTATCTAGATAGATAGCTCCTTTGCTTGCTAACGTGGTCACGTTGAGCTAGGCGGGCGTGGTTTCAGCAACCAATCACATCAGCTCAAACCACCTCCCCGCCTCTTTGCCCATTTTCAGTTATCCGGGAGTGACGTGCGGTGACGCGCAGCTAAGATGGCCGCGTCCTCATTTTCGCTTCAAAACTGCTGTTCAGAACTCTATGGGTGACGTCACGGACGCTACGTCCATATTTTTTTACAGTCTATGGTTAGGATAGAGGATACGGTCAGTTGTGGAAACAGGGGCGTAACTACAGACAGTGCAGGCAGTGCAGCCGCACTGGGGCCCGTGCGGCGGGGGGGCCCGCTGCGCACCCGGGCCCTGCCCACATCGCAAGTGGGCCCCTGGCGATGAAGTGTCTCGTCAGGATGCTATATTATACATTCATTTTTAACCCATAATAATAAAACCGATTTAAATGACGTTCTTCTCGTTTTATTAATTTGAGGCCGTTTCTATTGCGTTATTTTGATGACAAATGTGAGAGAACATAATTGTAACACGAGAGTAGAGCGCAAATTTCTCTGTTTTCTCTCAGGCGGATATCTTTCACTAGGCAATTCACAATGACGTGTATGCGTTCTCATAATGGTCTCACGGCTCATGCTCTCGCTCACATACGTGTGCGAGCTCAAGCCTTGTCCTGTGCACTCCGAGTGAACCTTCTTGCTCTTTCTTTAGAATTGTTTTCTCACCTTGAATTAATGTTGCCGTAAACTTTCAACCACCAGACTCTCGATTAAATGAAGAATAGCACCGTATAGGCTAGGGGAGCGCGGTGCACAACCTAACGCGGAGTAAGTAACACAGATATCACTGAACATTTACAACGCAAAAGTAAATTTCTAATGTTATTTTTTTCCATCTCTGTTTTTTTTTTTTTGTGTTTATTTAAAATAAGACAAATCTGATATTATTTAATCTTATTTAACAATTGAGACTGTTATTTAATGCTAACCAGCAAATCCCAGTTGTGCAGATGGGGTGCTATTATAGCCTATTCTATAGCCTAATTTTATAAATTCTTTTGAGAAACCATGAGAAAAGGGCGACTAATGACTCACAGTCAATCTTCAGAAATTATGAATTATTATATTTTTAACTAGCCTACGCTGTATAGCCTAGCTGTATGATGTGTTTGCTATCAAACTCAAAACATTGTATAGGCTATTTTTAATGATTAAAAATGCCATTTTTTATTATTTTTGTATTAATTAATTTTTTGGACATAATGTTTTAGTTTAGATATTTTTTTATTATATAAGGTAACATTTTAAGCTGTCATTTGGTCATGTTAATCTTAATGCGCCTCACCTTTGGGGCATGTTGTCACAATTCACTTCTAAGAAAAAAGTATCCTATGGGCTATAGAAATTATAAGGACTCACCTTTTCGTTTCATGAGATAGGCCTAGCATTTGCGATCTGATTTGTTTTTGCCAGTTCTCAGTTATTAAAGTCTATATAGTTATTTTGAGATAAATGCTTATAAATATGTATTTATTGAATTATTTTATTTAGTGATCTATCAGTTCATCAGATCTTCTATGATGTGTGGGCACACATCGACAGAAACATTGGAAACATCAAATTAAATGCGCTGAGTTTGAAATTGTAAATCACACGTCATTCACATTCTACCGCTTATTGTTGACTATTTATAGGCCAACACCCCTAAATGTTACCGTTTCTTCCCGCCCGGTATTTTATCAAAAATGGCAGTAACAACCAAAAGTGTTTAGAAATATTTTGAGAAAACCATTAAAATTATTCCACATAATAAATGAGTCTTGTTTTATTTGTTATAATTTCCATGACTTTCCAAAAGAGGGTGAAATATTGAGAGATTGATTATGCTGATCAGACAAAGAAATAAAGATATTTATAAATAGGCCTATATAGCCTACTATAAATCATGTAGGCCTTACGTTACCATGGAACAGCTGTGTGGAAACGCGTCATCACAGTCCGTGAAAGGGTCCATTCATTAATCTCTATTTTGATCATGTGACAAGACTACAACTCCGGCGGCAAAATTAAACGGCTGAGACTTAAGCGAGTAGCTATGCCATTCAAACACAGAAGTGGTTGTAAGAAGAGACAGGAGAGAAAAGAACAGGAGGAGAAGACTGCCAAGCTCCCAAAATTGGATTCCTTTGGATTTTTTACCAATTCTCCCCATCTGAAGTCCACTCCAAGCAGCATTTGTACATCATTATCGGTTCAGCTTGATTCAACTACAACGCTGCCCTCATGTAGCACTAGCAGGTAGTCTAGTCTTAGGAAGCTATCTAATGTTGTTGTAAATAATCATGAATTATAACGTAAATTATTGTGGTCAGCAGCTCATTAATAGCGTTGTAGACAGTGCTTGATGTGGATGAAATAAAGTGCCGGTACTTTAAACAAATATGGACGTAGTGTTCGTGACGTCACCCATTGGAATCGGATACTGAAGCGTAAAGTAGCAGCGAACTGGCAGTGGCCATCTCGGCAGCGCGCCCATCGCGCGTCACTCCCGAATAACTGAAAATGGGCAAAAAGGCGGGACGTGGTGGAGCTGAGATGACGTGAAAACTAACAGACGGCAGACAAATGGCAATCCAACTGTCACTCAAAGTGGCCACGCCCTTAATTATGCAGACCCCCCATGCATTTAAGCTCCAAATTGAAAGTGAATGGGAAATAATAATAAAAAATTAATAATAAAAAAATCCTCTCATTTAATTTAATCAATAAACAAATCGAATCTGAAAATTTCTACATTTAAATGAAGGTTCTAGATCCATAGTGGATTTATCTCATTCACAAAGAAAGATGAAAGGCTAACCTTTGCACTCTGAGAAAAGGTTTACTGTTTGATGTATTATTGGGCTGTTGTTTTGTAATGTATTGGTTTTATTTACATTTTAATCAATTAATCTCTTATATAGAGATGTATGTATAGATGACAGAATAGAGTCATGTCTTTCAGTGGTGACTTGTAACTTTCTGCAAATTCATGTATAATAATTTGCAAAAGGAAACAATTTAAAATATAGCTGCAAGCAGCAATTATGGGGCCAAGCACAAAAACGGCACAAGAAACCAGCCAACACGGCTGGGAGCATCAGACCAACTGCAACAGTGAACAATTAAAGACGTATTAAGATCATTTTAGGCATAAGAGCTGAAAAATTATCAAAAATGAGGATTTACTGGTTCATAACTTTCGACCAATAGGTGGCGCTGTGTCCAAATTGTTGTGGTATGGTCAGAGTGAGGTGACAATGACACTTCCAAAGTTTGGTGTCAATATGTCAAAGCACTGAAGAGATACAGCTTCAAGAGTCATTTTTGAATCATGCCTCAAATTCTTTGCTCTGGTATACAAAAACGGTTTGACATATGGACTTGAAATCCATAACTTTTTGTCGGCATGGTCTGAAGATGACACGGTTCAATTTTGGTGAAAATCGGAGCAACGGTCTAGGAGGAGTTCGAAAAAGTAGGTTTTTAAAGAAAAACAATATGGCGGACAGGACGTTTTTTTTGTTTCTAGCCCTTATGGTTCAAAAGTTATTAACATAAACATAAGTGCAACTTTGGACAGCTGGTGGCGCTAGAGGGATTGAGATAGAGACTCCAAATTTGCTGTGGACAAAGGTCAGACTGTCCTCTAACTGTGTGCCAAATTTCACAACTTTCCCGCAAGCGGTTCTATGGGTTGCCATAGACTTCAAGAGCGGAAGAAGAAGAAGAATAATAATTAAAAAATATAGCTGCAAGCAGCAATTACGGGGCCAAGCACAAAAATGGCACAAGAAGCAAGCCAACATGGCTGGGAGCATCAGACCAACAGCAGTAGTGAGCAATTAGAAAAAAAGTTATTAGCATTTTTGTCAATTTTGTTATATCTTTTGACCACAAGGTGGCGCTGGTCCGAAACTTCTCAGGCTCCTTCAGTGCATTGTCCTGATGACCCATACCAAATTTATGAATTTTGGTCAAACCCATCAGAAGTTATAAGCAAAAATGGCATTTTTAATATCTCCACTCCAGTAGGTGGCGCTGCGCCGAAACAGAGTATGCTGCCTCAGGTCATGCTTGTGAAGACACATACCAAGTTTGGTCTGAATATGTCAAAGCACTGAAGAGATACAGCTTCAAGAGTCGTTTTTGCATCATGCCTCAAATTCTTTGCTCTGGTATACGAAAACGGTTTGACATATCGACTTGAAATCCATAACTTTTTGTCGGCATGGTCTGACGATGACACGGTTCAATTTTGGTGAAAATCGGAGCAACGGTCTAGGAGGAGTTCGAAAAAGTAGGTTTTTAAAGAAAAACAATATGGCGGACAGGAAGTTTAGCTGACTATGGCAAATTTGATATCTTTGTTCTCAGCATGACCCAAGGAATCTACTGAGACCAGTTTCATTACAATTGGTGAATACAGTCAAAAGTTATTAGCATTTTTGTACATTTTGTTATAACTTTTGACCACAAGGCGGCGCTGTGCCGAAACTTCTCAGGCTCCTTCAGGGCATTGTGCTGATGACCCATACCAAGTTTTGTAAAGATACGTTAATGCGTTCGTAAAATACAGCATTTTAGCACAAAATTCAAAATGGCCGACGGCCAAAATGGCCGAATTGGGAAAATTGGATATCATTCGACTCGGCATGATTCCCCGAATCCAACGAGACCAAATTTATGATTTTTGGACAAACCCATCAGAAGTTATAAGCAAAAATACCCATTTTTCATATCTCCGCACCAGTAGGTGGCGCTTCGCCGAAACACTGCATGGTACCTCAGGTCATGCTTGTGATGACATGTACCAAGTTTGGTCTGAATACGATAAAGCGTTGCGGAGATACAGCCTTACTTCTGTTTTCGCAAGCACTACGTACAATTCGTTCGTTAGTTTTTCGAAAACGGTTTGAGGAATCAACTTGAATTCCATAACTTTTTGTCAGCATGGTCTGAAGATGATCTGATTCATTTTCATGAAAATCGGAGTAACGGCCTAGGAGGAGTTCGAAAAAGTAAGTTTTTCAGAAAATTCAAAATGCCGGGAAATTTTCATGACGGAAAATGACGTCATAGGGTGCGATCGATTCGTCTTGACCCAAGGAATCAGAGGAAAAAGAGTTTTGTTTCTAGCCCTTACGGTTCAAAAGTTATTAACATAATCCCTCTAGCGCCACCAGCTGTCCAAAGTTGCACTTATGTTTGAGTTAGAGACTCCAAATTGGCTATGGTCATAGATCCGACTGTCCTCTAACTGTGTGCCAAATTTCATAACTTTCCCACAAGCGGTTCTATGGGTTGCCATAGACTTCAAGAGCGGAAGAAGAAGAAGAAGAAGAAGAAGAAGAAGAAGAATAAAAAAAAAAAAAAAAGAACGCCAACAATAACAATAGGTGCCTCCGCACCTTCGGTGCTTGGCCCCTAATAAGCGTACGGAACGCCAACAATAACAATAGGTGCCTAAGCACCTTCGGTGCTTGGCCCCTAAATATAGCTGCAAGCAGCAATTATGGGGCCAAGCACAAAAACGGCACAAGAAACCAGCCAACACGGCTGGGAGCATCAGACCAACTGCAACAGTGAACAATTAAAGACGTATTAAGATCATTTTAGGCATAAGAGCTGAAAAATTATCAAAAATGAGGATTTACTGGTTCATAACTTTCGACCAATAGGTGGCGCTGTGTCCAAATTGTTGTGGTATGGTCAGAGTGAGGTGACAATGACACTTCCAAAGTTTGGTGTCAATATGTCAAAGCACTGAAGAGATACAGCTTCAAGAGTCATTTTTGAATCATGCCTCAAATTCTTTGCTCTGGTATACAAAAACGGTTTGACATATGGACTTGAAATCCATAACTTTTTGTCGGCATGGTCTGAAGATGACACGGTTCAATTTTGGTGAAAATCGGAGCAACGGTCTAGGAGGAGTTCGAAAAAGTAGGTTTTTAAAGAAAAACAATATGACGGACAGGACGTTTAGCTGACTATGGCAAATTTGATATCTATGTTCTCAGCATAACCGAAGGAATCTACAGAGACCAGTTTCATTACAAGTGGTTAATATAGACAAAAGTTATTAGCATTTTTGTAAATTTTGTTATAACTTTTGACCACGAGGTGGCGCTGGTCCGTAACTTCTCAGGCTCCTTCAGGGCATTGTCCTGATGACCCATACCAAATTTATGAATTTTGGTCAAACTCATCAGAAGTTATGAGCAAAATAACAATTTTTCATATCTCCACTCCAGTAGGTGGCGCTGCACCGAAACACTGTATAATGCCTCAGGTCATGCTTGTGATGACATGTACCAAGTTTGGTCTAAATATGTCAAAGCATTGTAGAGATACAGCTTCAAGGGTAATTTTTGCATCACATCTCAAATTCTTTGCTCCGGTATACGAAAACGGTTTAACTTATCGACTTGAAATCCATAACTTTTTGTCGGCATGGTCTGAAGATGACACGGTTCAATTTTGGTGAAAATTGGAGCAACGGTCTAGGAGGAGTTCGAAAAAGTAGGTTTTTGAAGAAAAACAATATGGCGGACAGGAAGTTTAGCTGACTATAGCAAATGTGATATCTATGTTCTCAGCATGACCCAAGGAATCTACTGAGACCAGACCAGTTCCAACGAGACCAAATTTATGATTTTTGGACAAACTCATCAGAAGTTATAAGCAAAAATACCCATTTTTCATATCTCCGCACCAGTAGGTGGCGCTGCGCCGAAACACTGCATGGTACCTCAGGTCATGCTTGTGATGACATGTACCAAGTTTGGTCTGAATACGATAAAGCGTTGCGGAGATACAGCCTTACTTCTGTTTTCGCAAGCACTACGTACAATTCGTTCGTGAGTTTTTCGAAAACGGTTTGAGGAATCAACTTGAATTCCATAACTTTTTGTCAACATGGTCTGAAGATGATCTGATTCAATTTTCATGAAAATCGGAGTAACGGCCTAGGAGGAGTTCGAAAAAGTAAGTTTTTCAGAAAATTCAAAATGGCGGAAAAATTTTCATGACGGAAAATGACGTCATAGGGTGCGATCGATTCGTCTTGACCCAAGGAATCAGAGGAAAAAAGAATTTTTTTTTTAACCCTTATGGTTCAAAAGTTATTAACATAAACATAAGTGCAACTTTGGACAGCTGGTGGCGCTAGAGAGATAGAGACTCCAAATTTGCTGTGGACAAAGGTCAGACTGTCCTCTAACTGTGTGCCAAATTTCACAACTTTCCCGCAAGCGGTTCTATGGGTTGCCATAGACTTCAAGAGCGGAAGAAGAAGAAGAAGAAGAAGAAAAAAAAAAAAAAAAAAAAAAAGAACGCCAACAACAACAATAGGTGCCTCCGCACCTTCGGTGCTTGGCCCCTAAATATAGCTGCAAGCAGCAATTACGGGGCCAAGCACAAAAATGGCACAAGAAGCAAGCCAACATGGCTGGGAGCATCAGACCAACAGCAGTAGTGAGCAATTAGAAAAAAAGTTATTAGCATTTTTGTCAATTTTGTTATATCTTTTGACCACAAGGTGGCGCTGGTCCGAAACTTCTCAGGCTCCTTCAGTGCATTGTCCTGATGACCCATACCAAATTTATGAATTTTGGTCAAACCCATCAGAAGTTATAAGCAAAAATGGCATTTTTAATATCTCCACTCCAGTAGGTGGCGCTGCGCCGAAACAGAGTATGCTGCCTCAGGTCATGCTTGTGAAGACACATACCAAGTTTGGTCTGAATATGTCAAAGCACTGAAGAGATACAGCTTCAAGAGTCGTTTTTGCATCATGCCTCAAATTCTTTGCTCTGGTATACGAAAACGGTTTGACATATCGACTTGAAATCCATAACTTTTTGTCGGCATGGTCTGACGATGACACGGTTCAATTTTGGTGAAAATCGGAGCAACGGTCTAGGAGGAGTTCGAAAAAGTAGGTTTTTAAAGAAAAACAATATGGCGGACAGGAAGTTTAGCTGACTATGGTCTTACTTAGATACAGCCTTACTTCTGTTTTCGCAAGCACTACGTACAATTCGTTCGTGAGTTTTTCGAAAACGGTTTGAGGAATCAACTTGAATTCCATAACTTTTTGTCAGCATGGTCTGAAGATGATCTGATTCAATTTTCATGAAAATCGGAGTAACGGCCTAGGAGGAGTTCGAAAAAGTAAGTTTTTCAGAAAATTCAAAATGGCGAAAAAATTTTCATGACGGAAAATGACGTCATATGGTGCGATCGATTCGTCTTGACCCAAGGAATCAGAGGAAAAAAGAATTTTGTTTCTATCCCTTATGGTTCAAAAGTTATTAACATAAACATAAGTGCAACTTTGGACAGCTGGTGGCGCTAGAGGGATTGAGATAGAGACTCCAAATTTGCTGTGGACAAAGGTCAGACTGTCCTCTAACTGTGTGCCAAATTTCACAACTTTCCCGCAAGCGGTTCTATGGGTTGCCATAGACTTCAATAAAAAAAAAAAAAAAAAAAAAAAAGAACAATAACAATAGGTGCCTCCGCACCTTCGGTGCTTGGCCCCTAAATATATCATACAACAACAGAATGTTTAAATATACATTTCCAGTCAAACGTTTGTAAACATTACTATATTATTTTTATGTATTCTGCTCATCAAGCCTGCATTTATCTGATCCAAAATCAAAAACAGTAATATTTTTAAATATTTTCACAATTATAAAAATAAACTTTTTTAAAAAATAACTTTTTTCTATTTGAATAGTAAAATGAAATTGATTCAAAGCTGAATTTTCTGCATCATTCCTCCAGTCTTCAGAGTCACATGATCCTTCAGAAATCATTCTGATGATTGCATGCTCAAGAAAAATTTATTTTTATTATCAATGTTGAAAACAGTTGTGTACATTTTTTCAGGATTATTTAATGAATAGAAAGTTCAAAATAACAGTAGCCTATTCATCTGAAGTATAAAGTTTTTGCATAAACATAATAACATAATACATGTCTATAATTTTACAACATAATAAATGTCTATAAAGTCACTTAATCAATTTAATTCATCCTTGCTGAATAAATTCATTTCTTTACGCCCCCCACCCCCCCCAAAAAAACAGACCCTAAATTTTTGAACAGTAGTACAGTGCTACAAAAGGCTTTCTATTTCAGATAAATTCTGTTCTTAACTGTTAACTATATTAGAATGATTTCTGAAGGATCAGGTGACTCTGAAGACTGGAGTAATGATGCTGAAAATTCATCTTTGAATCACATAAATGCATTTCATTTTAAAATATATTCAAATACAAAAAAGTTATATTAAATTGTAAAAATAATTCACAATAATACTGTTTTTGAATCAAATGAATGCAGCCTTGGTGAGCAGAATCAACTTCTTAAAAAACATTTTAAAAATCTTACCGTTATAAAACTTTTGACCAGTAGTGTATATCAAAGTTGTGAGTAGTTGAAGCATCAAGAACAATTAATTGAAAATGAAATCAGTCCCTATTGACTTCTGGATATACTATGTGGTCATTGCACTTTCTTTCTTTCACTATAATTCCTGATTTTTTCCCACAAACCTGTAGATGGCAGTATTCTATCCCTAACACACAAAGCAATGATTTAGTTAAGATCATAATTAAAGTGATTTATTTATTAAAAATATTTTTATGGCAAGTAATTGTGCAGTAAATAGGTAAAAAAAAACTACAAAATATCCACAAAAACACAGTATAAATGCAGTGAATTAAAAAATATATATATTTTATCATAAAAAAATATATTTCCTTATGCAATCAATCTGTAAAAGTTTGGGGTCTATCTGACCCCAAGGAACTTAAATGTAAACCCTGCTTAAGGGACTATTAAGGGTTAAGTATAGCCACTCACACAAAATTAAACAATTGGTCTTCAGTCACAGTCATATTGTGCAGACAATGGATGGATCCGTTCAGTTTGTACTGCTTATAAAAGCTCACAACGCCCAATGTATATAATTAATTAATAGTCTGCCTCTATGTTTTGGGCTGAGTGCTTAACATGAGAAGTGCCACTAAGAAAAAAAAAAAAGTAAGAGTACCACTTCAAGCACTGGTTGTAGATGATGCCCATTTCTAGACTTAGATCATAAATTATTTAATATTTTCATTTTCAGTTTCAAGTTGTACCAGTCAGACACAGAGCAGCAGAGCAACGAGTCAGAACCAGGCAGTTCAGGTGTAATACCTGAGGGGACAGAAGTCAGGACTAGTGGTGATACAGACCAAGTTAAGGTGACGCCAGTTAGTGACAGCGAGACAGAAATTGAGCAGGAACACCAGCCACAACCACGTCCGCTTTACCCCACAGATAGGGAACATTTTGATGAAAACATCCTAGATCCTACTATAAAACGTTACATAATTACTACGGGATCTTGTAAACCCATTGGTCCTTTCCCCAGAAATCAGCAGAACCGTTGTTTTTCAGAGGTGTTTTATTACAAAAAAACAAAAGCCGGCATTAAACTGCCACGCAGCTGGCTTTGCTATTCCCCCAAATTGGACTGTGCATACTGTGAACCCTGCTGGCTATTTGGAGACCGCAGTTCACCCCACTACACTAATGCATGGGTGAAGGGAGTCAGAGATTGGGGGCATTTGACTGAAAAAAAATCGAACTACACGAGTCCTCTCAGTTTCATGTTCAAGCCTGTGTGGTGCATGAACAATGGAAACTTAATGGCACCATTGATGCGCAATTGGAGAGGGACATGCGTGATGCAGCACTTTTTTGGAGACAGGTGCTAGAACGTATTGTGAATGTGACACTCACACTGGCTTCGTGCAACCTAGCATTCCGGGGACACCGAGAAATTTTGGGACAGCCCAACAGTGGTAATTTCCTTTCCATTATTGAGCTGCTGGCAAACTATGACCCTGTGCTGCAAGAGCTGATCAAACGGCCTAAGGGGTCAATTAAATACCTCAGCCCCTCCATCCAAAATGAGCTAATTTATATTTTGGCACAGCGTGTTCAGCAGGAGATTATGGCTGAAATCAACCACGCACCATTTTTTTCAATTATTATGGACACCACACAAGACCTGTCCAAGCAAGACCAACTTAGCCAAGTGTACCGATATGTCACCATAGTGAGGAACCCAATGGACATAGCTACTGATGTCAAAATAACAGAAGCTTTTCTTGGGTTTGAGAAAACATCTGACACATCTGCAGGTGAACTGGAAAGCAAAATCCTCAACAGCATCACAAAAAATAGCTTTAATATTTCGAAATGTCGTGGGCAGGGATATGACGGAGCAGCCAATATGAGTGGCATCTATGCAGGAGTGTAGGCCAGGATCAAGGAAAAAGAGCCACTTGCGACGTATGTTCACTGTGCGGCACATAACCTGAACCTAGTGCTGAATGATGCTTTAAAAAACATTCCAGAAGTGGCACAGTTCTATGACACCATTGAACATTTGTATGTGTTTTTTGGCCACAGCATTAAAAGGTGGGCCATGCTCACTGACATCAACTCCACAGAGCCCTCGGCTAACTCAGGTGTAACACTGAAGCGGCTATGTCCCACCCGCTGGTCCCCTAGATATGAATCAATTGTTTTAATACGTTACAGATATGTAGATATAATGAAAGCACTGACAAAAATATCTCTAACAAGTGACAAGAAGGATGAGCGTAGTGAAGCAGCAGGACTAAAGAAAAAAATGGAGAAGTTCACTTTCATTTTTCTAGTGGTTCTGCAGACAAAAAGTTTGGAGAGTGTGAACGCTGTATCTGCAATGCTTCAAGCTACAAATGCTGACATACAAAAGGCCGTGACATTGCTGGACAACGCCATTCAGAACTTGTCTGAGTATCGTGGTTCTTTTGACCAGGCAAAGATGACAGCACAGACGCTTACAGAAAAATGGGGATCTCAGACAACTTTCGAAAATGTGAGAGTCGGAAGAGTGAAACGTCATTATGACGAGTTGTGTGAAGATGAGCGCCTGTCCAACGCAGAATGTTATTTCAGAGTCAACATTTTTAACTCTAATTTGGACGTAATAATTAACCAGCTCTCTCAAAGGTTCAACAGTATGCGAGCAACCTCTGACATGTTTGAGGCCCTACACCCCATGACTCTTCAGCTCGCAGGTGACGATGAGCTGTATGTCAAAGCAAAACGTCTGTCTGACCACTACAACAGGGACATAGGATTTATGCTTCCTGCACAACTACTGTCTTTCAGGGCCTGTTTTAGAGCCGAAATTGCTCAGCAGTCCTCAGTCTACCAACTTGCCAAGATGCTGATTGTGGATCATCACTCCATAACTTCCTCCTATGGTGAGGTGTGCACTGCCCTGCTATTATTTTTGACATTACCTGTGTCAGTGGCAGCACCCGAACGCTCCTTCTCCAAATTAAAACTGATAAAGACTTATCTGAGGAGCAGCATGAGTCAGGAGAGGTTGAGCGGGCTGGCTATTTTATCCATTGAGCGCACCAGAGCCCGTGAAATGGACATTAAGGACATTGTTGATGATTTTGCTCAGCGAAAGGCTCGTCGGACGCAACTCAAATAGGCACAGATACTTTTCAAAGGATTCAGTGCACCTTATAAGCTGCCGTGCCCCTGGCTGTTATTATTTTAGGGCCACTTCATTGTGTGTATGTGCTTGTGGATTTTAAATTGTTTGTGTGTTTAAGTTCATTTAACACAAAAAGTAGCAATACACAGCTGCAAAAATAAATAAAGTTGAATTAACGTATTTGATTTCCATTGTTGTCCTTGATTTAAAAAAAAAAATAGATTAGTGTCAATGATTCATTTAGCTTATATCTGCACCCTAATTACATACAAAATTACCTAATTACAAATAAAGTAAATATGCTCACACTGTCGATTCCCTGGAAGTGTGTGTTGTCTTGTATCACTCGTTCCTGGATTTCTCGTATTAAATTATCTCGAAGGACCATGCCCACTATAACGGCCTCTTGCTCCCGAGTGAATATAACTGTCCTTCCACCTGCATGTGGCAGCCTTGCAATTCTACAAAAATTAGATGTGCAGTTACAACAAATATTCATGCATTACTATACATACAGTGATGAACTTTACAAATGTCTATTGAAACAGCTGCATATAGTGTAGTACAATAAATTTGCAATTACAAAAATACATAAGTTTTTTCCTGATTTATTGAAGTTTTAGTTGGATGTATTACAGTTTTTTTTACAATTGCTAACAAGTGTTTACCAATACATAAAAACTTTTTCTAAACTCTAAACACAGCAACACACATGCATCACACAATTAGCCAAATAGTTAATTTTCTGCCTAAAACAGGGGGTGCTTCTCGATATCCCTCCTCATTTCCTCGCTCCTCCATCCTAAATCCTATGACACAATTTAAATGCACACTGAAAATAATGACTTTGTGGTATGGTAAAATCTATTACATTAATTCATGTAATTTATACATTGTAAAATCAAGATTAAGTTGGAACTATAATATCTTAAGTAGAATTTACACTCTTTATTAATGTAATAACATAACTGAGAAGAAAGAGTAGCCTAAATTGTATATTATTTTTACAAATACTATTTAACTATTTTATAGTCACAGCACATTCACCAAAAATACTAAGTAAATTTTAATCTGAAAAGCAAAGTGCGTTTGAATCCGCGCGCTTTTTTTTTTACATCAAGATCCGGCTTGCAGTGGCAGAGACGGTCGGTTTGGGGTGTCGCTTTTATGGCTGATTTATTTTCGGTAAGTTTTGACTTTTCTATTTTAGATTTGTGATAACAACTATGTTCATTTTGATGGTTTGATTATTGCATAGACGTTACGGTTCAGAATTAACTGAACGTGAGTTTTAATCACAATAAGGGTAACGTTAGCTAAAGCGCCGCCATTATCCACTTATGAAGTTGAGACTGGTGGTTAGTCAAAAATAGAGGGGATTACAGTTTTTTCCAATTGCTAACACACTAAAATGACATGCACAGCACAATTATTTAAACTGACACACAGAGAGCAAAACTTCTTCTCAAGTCTCCAAAAGTCTAAACACCTTTTCTGTTTTACACACATTTTGCATTTCAAAATAGCACTTTTTAAATTCACTAAATACAGTTCTCTGCATAAGACACAACAATCTGACATAAAGTCACATGTTTGCCATTTCAAAACACTGCCATTCAAAATGACACTACATGAGCTAATTGGCCAATTACATGTGCCACCTGGCCAAACACCTCAGTGGTTAATTGTTAACACTTCAATCAGGATGTAAGCACTATGAAAAGACCACAGGTGAGAACCTTTTTTTTTTACAACAACAATATAAGACATTGCAGAGAGAGGAAGAGGAAGAGGAAGAGGGAGGTTGAGAATAAGAGGGGGAGGAAGAGTGAGAGGTAGGGGTAGAGCAGGTAGAGGAGTTCATGGCCAAAGAAGACAAACACTTTCAAATGAAATCAGAGCAACCTTAGTAGATCATGTCATCAACCATGGGTTGACAATGCGTGAGGCTGGACAGAGAGTGCAGCCAAACTTGAGCCGTTTTACTGTCGCCTCTGTCATCCGGACCTTTAGACTGGAGAACGGGTATGTAACCAAAATTTCATGTAGTACACATGTAGTATACCCCATGTCATAGTGTATCAGTTGGGTGACACCTGTTTACTTAGTGTATGACATCAGCCATTCATGAACTGTACAAGTTTCCTGTACAATGTACTCTACTGTGGGGGAAAATATTTAGGCTGCATTGTCCAAGCCCTATATATATTTTTATTTTATTTTTTCTAAAGGACTGAGAGACGACACCATGGTGGAGGAAGGGGCCAAATGTTCACCGGGGTACAGGAAGCTGCCATTGTAAACTTGGTTTTGGAAAATAATGAAATCAGATTACGAGAAATTCAAAGCCACATCATCCAAGACAACACCTTATTCAACAACATTCAACGAGTTAGTCTGTCCACATTGGCTCGCATTCTCAAGCGAAACCAAATCAGAATGAAACAACTTTATAAGGTGCCGTTTGAGAGAAACTCTCAAAGAAACAAAGAGTTCAGACGAGCATATGTGGATGTAAGTACTATATTGACTGCAGTACACTACACACAACATTGTTTCCCAGTGTACTGGATAACACCATATTGAGTGATTTTTGTTCTTTGTTTTCAGGGAGTACTGGAAATGGATGCTCATGCAATCCCACATGAGTTCATCTTTATAGATGAGGCTGGGTTCAACCTAGCAAAGACCAGAAGAAGAGGGAGAAACCTCATTGGCCACAGAGCCATTATAGATGTTCCTGGCCAACGTGGTGGGAACATCACAATGTGCGCTGCCATCTCCAATATGCATGGTGTCCTCCACCGTCATGCCAAACTTGGACCATACAACACAGCCCATATTCTCACATTTCTGGACAGACTTCACAACATTCTCATACCACCAGAGCGTATGAAGGATGCAGACCATCAAAGAAACCGGTACGTTGTAGTATGGGACAACGTGAGCTTTCATCGTGCAGCCCCAGTCCAAAACTGGTTTGCTGACCACCCAACATTTCTCGTGCAATACCTCCCACCATACTCACCATTTCTGAACCCCATAGAAGAATTCTTTTCGGCATGGCGGTGGAAGGTATACGACCGGCAGCCCTTTGTGCGCATGCCTCTTGTGCAGGCCATGGAAGAGGCATGTGATGAGATTGATGTGGGTGCAATTCAGGGATGGATAAGGCACTCAAGGCGCTTCTTCCCTCGATGTCTGGCAAGGGAAGATATTGCCTGTGATGTTGACGAGGCGTTGTGGCCAGACCCAGCTGTGCGGCAAGATGCTGCCTAATTATTTTTCTTGCCTTTTTTTTTTGTTTGTTTTTTTTTACTGTAATATATTTTTTTTCAGAAATTTTCTTTTTCAGTTTACTTTTTTTGTAAGAATATTTTTGTTCAGTCCCATGTAAATATATCTGCTGTGCTTATGTTGTACTGACTTGTTTACTGTAGTGAAGGAAAAAAATAAAAATGTTGCAACAGCATGTGTGTGTATCTGCAAATATTTCTGTGCATGTGAACAATCTGATACATATTTTAGTATTATGGCAAAGCATACTAAAGATGGGGGTGCTTTTCATTATGCCCAACAGTGTGTAGGTGGTTAGGCAAAAATCTGGTAATATGAATGAAGTGTGTGCCATTTCATGCAAAAGTTTGATTTTGATAATACTCTGTGTAGTTTCGGTTGCAGTGCTTCATTTTGCAGGATATATGAGGTATTTTGCAGTTTGGGTGTGTGGTTTTGTGAATTGTGTTAAGTGTTTTGATAAAACCAGACTAGTTTCAAAAATTGTGTGTTAGCAATTGGAAAAAACTGTAAACGTAGTTAGCCGCGTTCTTGTAGAAAAGTCACCCAGTCTGGTTAACTCAGTCATTTAATGTTAGCTGGCCGTGATTAAGCTTAAACTGTCATGTTACGTTCTGTAAGGAAATCGATGTAATAACGTGCTGACTGACAGCCTGCGTGTGTGTGTCCTAGCTAATATTAGCCTTATTTAAAAGTGTCTAGTCGTTTTTATATCCACTGAAAATTTCGCAGCAAGTAATTTATCAAAGCTAGTCTGCACCAAAGAAGGAAAGTTTGGAAAAATGCAGTAACGTTACCAGATGGCAGGTGAACTTGGATACCAATTAAACATTGATGTGTAGCAGCAAGTGCTTGTATGAATTCAGGCATTTTATTTTAGTGAGCTAGCCGTATGAAGGTCCGGTCACCTTTTTAATGAAAATAAAATGTAATGTTTTTAAAACCTAACGTTAGACCACAGCCTTTTACGGCTAAAGTGAGGGAGAAGTTGGGCTAACGGTTGGCCCAAAGTTAGCATCAGTAGCTTCAGCCCTGTGCATCTCAGTCTAGGAGATGCACAGGAAGCAAGAATGGGTGGCAAACCTCTCTGCCTCGTTGCCATGCCAATTGTCAGGTACAAACTCGTCACAAGCACTGTGACGTCACCGCTCTAGCTGGAGGCAAAGCATTAGGAAGAACTCATAGCAGGCGCGCTAAAAGTTTGAGGTTTTGACTTTAAAATGTCATCTTATTGTGATTTTGGCTGCCAGAATAGAAGGAACAGCACTTTTGGTTCAAAACTAAAGTTTTACCTGATCCCAGCAGACATTTCTTCAGAGAAATCAAGAAGACAATTGTGATTGAATGCAATACGGAGTACAGACTGGATGGAGACGATCATAAAAAATGTTTGTGTTTGCAGTGCACACTTCATATCGGGTAAAATAATAATAAAATAAAAATAATAATGAAATAATCTATGCATATGTAGTGGTGTGTTGGTTTTATCTAGTACAAATAAGCACGTTTCTGTTTAATGGGTGAAAAACTTCAAACTTCAGCGCACTAGCTAGCTTAAATGTTAAACAAACATACAACGATAGATGTGTGTGCCATCCTTTGAATGGTCTCTTAAAATAATCCACATTGCTAATCATAGTTAGCCCAGCGATAGGTTACATTAGACCACACAAAGATCTGTACATAAATTGTTGTATTATATCTGAACGTGACGCATAACCTGATTTTGCTGAGTTCAACATGTTCCTGAGTCATTTTTTTTTGTTGATCCTGGAACAACTTTCAAATCAGATTTTAGGGACAAGTTTACAGATTATGTCAAGTTTAGGCTTAAAATCATGAATTGGTGCTTCTACATCAGGGTTATTCATCTGTCATTTCCCTCTGATTTTTGGGATAACTTATGGGTAGGGTTAGGTTTAGGGGTAGGAATGTTGTTCCAGGATCAACAAAATATGTTGACCCAGGATCGCATCTAACTCCGCAATATCAAGACGTGCGAACGTGACCATTAATAACATAGTTGTAGGCATCCAGGGATTTATATGCCCGTAGCTTTTCTCGGCTGTAAACACTTGGTGACTTGATGAGGTAAGCCAGCCCCGTCAAGTCTTCATGCCACTCCCGTGGCTGTATGGCATACGGGTCAGGCAGCCTGCTTCCATCCGCTAGTGTTAATTTATAAAAATAGCTGTCACGGTCCCGCAGAGTCAGTGACTGTACATATTCGGACAGTTCCGAACCTTTTTCTGCAGCCATATTTAATAATTTCCTCCAAAAACGCACTTGTCAACATTGCCTCCAGCGCCTTTTTTGCCTCCAGCTAAGCCCCGCCCACCATGAACCGTTGCAATGTTTACAAACTTTTAAGGGGTCTATTAAAAGGAATTAAAACACAATGTAAATGAGAACTCAATGCAACAATTTGTTTCTCTTCACAGGTAAAAGAATAGTACAGGAGTGTGTTGTGATATCAGTGACTGGTCTGACGGCAACATTAGTCTCATACAGGCAAGTAGAAATCTTTATAACAATACTATAATATTGCTGCTCTTATTTTTCCCTGTTCTTTATTGTGTAATGTAATATGAATTGTAAATACATTTGGAATTAACTTTTAGAGTATTATTTTAACATCACAAATTGTGTCTGTCCTTTTACAGGGTGACCTTGTTCTCAGAAGGAACCAATACAATGGACAACTGAGGTCTAGGTAGGCAGAGAGATTGACACGTTTCAACACAGGGAGAAACAGTAGGCCTCCTGTGTTATGAAATGGTCTTGTAAAACTTGCAGTTTTAGGTCATCAAAACGTTTAGACCTCTTAAAACATTATAGATTGAAACATCTACACACTGGTCTAGGCCGATCACTGCCCTGCTTGTACTCAGACTGTCCTTGTTCATTTAAAGGTTGGGGTGCTCTTCGCACACATTTGTCCAGAGATCATACACAAACTGAACAGTCAGGGCAAGTTGTGTCATTTTCATGTCTTGTATGTAATTCACGTAATTTTCACACCGAGAGGCAATATTTTGAACACCTCGGAATTCATTTAAAAAAGTACGAAACTGTTCATTGTGTTTTTAAAGACTGTGACTACAATACTAATATATATTCAACTTTTGCCTCACATAAAAGGCAAAATCCTTTTGGAAGGCAGGGAGATGTTTCCAGGATGCGGCAGTACTGCTAAAGCTTGCACACTGCTGATGGGGCTTATTTATGCCCTCAACCTGGCATACCCCCCAACACTGCGCTACACCTTTGAGGTGTTCCAGAAACTTTTCCTGGACCTGGATGGTGTTAAGATGTCCCCAAAAGTGCAATCTTTAAAGTTGAAGTTGCTCTCCTAAATGCTATCGACATGGTACGTGCTGTACAATTGAGGCTGTTGGTACACCCCAATTTACATCTCCATCTCAAAAATTGTTACAAAATCTTGAAAAGATAGATTCTATGGATATTTCACTCTCAAACACACAGACTTGGACCTGCCTTAAGTTTTGATTCCCCGAGACTGTTTAATGTGGTTAAATTTGGCCACGACTACTTTTTAGACATGTTGTTGCATTTGTTGTTGAACATTGTGTCAGTGTGAATATATAAATATCCATTTCAGAACACTTTACCTCATTAATATGCAAGTAGTTGACTTGAGTGATGTTGTCTTGCTCACACTCCTGTATAGAAATGCCAAGAATTAACACCTGATCTTTCTGTTAATGTTTATTAGAGGCAAAGTTATGGTGTGTTATGGTTTTAAGAGCATAAACAGCACTTAGTGTTGGTTTGAATGCATTGTTTAAGTGAATTGTTTAGATTCTAATTGGGTATTTGAAATATAATTCCAGATATGTGTTGGATGGAGTAAAATGTATTTTCATTTTCTTTAGGGGAAATTGTTGATGGTTAATTCTACAGTTATTGTAAATGATTAGAGAGGTTACTGAATGTACCTTTACTACTAATCAGTTGATGTGAAGATGTGAATGTTGACATAATAAACTGTCCAACTTTATTGTATTTAATTGTGATTTGTGATAAAAGTATTTGATGCAGAGAAAATTATTACATTTATTTGGTAACACTTAAAAAAAGCAACATTTACATAATAATAGTGAGTAATATAAATTCATTAAACTAAGTAATTCAAAATGTGAAATTACATATTTATAAAATTTACTTGATATTTTCACATTTTAAATTTAAATTTACTTAATTACTTTTAATAAATACAACATGCTAAGTTAAATATAATTAATTAACATTTACTTAATGTCTTCACAAATGTTACATTTAGAGTTAAGTACATTTTACTTGATACTGGCAAGTAAATTGTACTTGATATCACAGCAGTAAAATTTACTTAGAAAAACTGAGTGCAAATTGTTACAATGATTTTATCAAGTAAATCCTACAAGTTGTTTTTATCAGTGCATGCTTTAATTTATGCAGTTTAAATAAACTTTACATCTTATATATTTTTTTAAATAACCCAACTTTAATGACATGTGGGTAGATCCCTCGAGTGCAACTGATGACGCTTTGAAGTGATGCTAAAGGGAGCGAGGATATATAATTTCACTTGATTCAATTCCTCTGTCCTCGCTTCTTTTCCTTGTGTCCTTCCCTCGCATCCTGAAGGGGTGGAGCTAAGACGCAAGGAAAGGAAACGAGGATGCACAAATAAGAATTGAGAAGCACCCCTGGATAGTCCAGAACATGGAGGCCAACAAAAATATTGGGAAAATAATTATCAAAATTGGATCATAGTATTATTATAGAATACATACAGTCAGTAACATCACCTGATCAGCCCCTGTGCAGCAGCATTGAGAATAACATCTATGCGTTTACATACTGAAGAGCAACAATCAGTAGATCTGTCACTGTTTATGACCACTTACAAAACTGCTGGCAGTGTTAAGTGTTGTACAGAATGATTTGACAGCCTAAAATGTATGAGAGGAAAGCATACAGCTTAGGATGAAGAAAAGTTCCTATATTAGATTAATGTGATCATATGTTGTAATCAGTTTAAATTTTCCTCATAACTGTTATTCCATTTAGATTTATTTCCTTTATTTCCTCATCCTCCTCCCATACTTGTAACAAATCCTTACCTAAAATGGAATCCCTAAAATGATACTTTTTTTTTTTTTTTCTTTGTCCAGAATGCTTAAATCATTTAATTTTGATTATATTGTTTTTATTTTTAATGCATTTTTGGAGATATTTTGTAATATAATCAAAATTAAATGATTGTATATATAAGCTATTTTTTCACATTCTTTCACTTAAATACAAAATAACTCTCCATTACATGCACAGTTCAATTTTCTCTGAAAATAACATGATTTGTAATGACTCTTGCCACTAGATGGCCTTATTTCTCTATATGGAGCAAAGGAACTGTTCCCCAAGGGCCTCATTTATCAACAGTGCGTAGAAAAGGTTCTATATTTTGTCCAACGAATGAAATTTAGAATGTGCCTGAGTACAAGAAAATCCGCATTTATCAAACGTGCGCACACAGTTCTTACGCACATGAGTAAGCAATCATTGTTGATAAATCCCACATGTGCGTAAGTACCATGCTCGTTCACGTTCACGGTCATTAGCATTCGGAAACACCTCCAATGAACCATATATGGTGACAAAACTTCCCTTTAAAATCACGTGATTGTGTTTTTTCCTCACCGCAATAATGGCAGAGAGCTCTTACCAAGCAGATCATGATCTTGGAAAACGCGCTCTCTGTGGAGTGCATTTTTTTGCAAAGTCTTCCAATAACGCGAGATAAAATAAAATAAAGAAAGTTTACTTAATTTTTCTTTTGCAAGTTTTTGCACACCTAGACTATTTAGGTAAATTTCAAATATGGATCTCAGCTAAGATAAGAAAAATTATATGCAATTTTAACTTGACCAGTTAAAAGTTGAATAATTCCTATTTAGTTAAATTCATAATATTTTACAAAAACAATATAACACTGAATGAAACCATGCTATTAATGTGTATGCTTTACTTAGAAACATCTAAGCAAGTAATACAATTAACGAGTTCGTTTGCCCATATAATCTTTAGGGTATTAGGTTAGCTAATTTGGCTTGCTGTCCACTGAGGAGGGGCTCGATGAAGCATCTTCAACTCGAGCTCTGACACCCCCCCCCAGTGAATAAATATAGGATATGATTACATAGGGCAAGGTACCTGAAATTAAGGTGGAGTTTGGGGAGGTGGAGGGATGCTGAAACAGCTGAGACTGATGAGAGGTAAGCAGCTGCTTATATACTCTGGCTGTTGATTGGAAGATTTGATGGGCTCACTCCTCCCTAAATTACGTTTAGGAAATTCACTAAATATTGTGCAGATACCACATCTACATATTAGAATTAATGAGATGCTTGAACACAGAGACCTCAATACTTGGTACACAACACACAATGACGGTAACATTCGATGGAACATTTTTGAGTGTGATTGTGGCATTTTGAGTAGAAAATGAACTAAAAATGTCACAAAATGGCAAGTTATTAAACCTAACCACAAAAGCAATGATAAAACAGTGTAAAAACAGCTGGAAAACAGCGAAAAATTGACCTCATGAATTATTCAAAGCCCAGTGCATGATGGGAACACCAGTATCAGAAAAGTTGAGTAGTTTTACTTAATTTTATAATGTTAATATTTAAACATTAATCTCTACAAGCTTAAATTGAGTACTACTAAATAACTTACATTTGTTTGTTTTTTCTGTAGTATTTACTTTTTTTTTTTTTTTTTTTTTTTTTTTACAGTGTAGGGTTTGACACCAATTACGCATTGTGTAAAACTAGACAAATGATAAATTGAGTGTTTTATAATTAAAGGAAACACAGGACATGTGGATTGCTTAATGCATACTGTGACACTCTTAAATGATTTTTGTGTGTAGTGTCACTGTTCTACAACTAGATTATCTGCGTAAGCATGCTCAGAGGTGTGCTTATATTTACAAACATTTCTACGTATAAGTACAAGTTGGTGAATCCCACACTTTGCGTGAAACTGTTCTTACGCATTCACTACGCACAAATCTGTCCATACGCACCATTGATAAATGAGGACCCTGGATTTGAAGTCAGTTTGCTGTTTTGTACAGTTTTAGTGTGCATTCAAGGTATATTTCTCAATTGTAAGTCGCTTTGGATAAAAGCGTCTGCCAAATGAATAAATGTACATGTACATGTAAATGTAACCATATTTTGTTAAATAAACACAAACTCTACATTTCAAAATGTTAAAAACCTTTTTCAACACATAATAACTCTATCAAAACAGCAAACCTGATTCAAAATCGAGTCGTTCTGTCTAAACACTCGCACTAGTTTTCTATCCAACATGAACATATAGTCAATCAAAGCGCAATGACTGTCAAAATACTAACAATTGGTGGCAATTACGAAAAATGCATTACTTGTCATGTTTAATTTCTACCTTCAAAAAATATGAAATCCATAAGTTTTAATCCATAGTTTCCTTACATTTAAGACATTCTACATTTTTGGTTGAGTGTTGAATGTGTTATTACAGTTTTTTCCAATTGCTAACACACTAAAATGACATGCACAGCACAATTATTTAAACTGACACACAGAGAGCAAAACTTCTTCTCAAGTCTCCAAAAGTCTAAACACCTTTTCTGTTTTACACACATTTTGCATTTCAAAATAGCACTTTTTAAATTCACTAAATACAGTTCTCTGCATAAGACACAACAATCTGACATAAAGTCACATGTTTGCCATTTCAAAACACTGCCATTCAAAATGACACTACATGAGCTAATTGGCCAATTACATGTGCCACCTGGCCAAACACCTCAGTGGTTAATTGTTAACACTTCAATCAGGATGTAAGCACTATGAAAAGACCACAGGTGAGAACCTTTTTTTTTACAACAACAATGGAAGACATTGCAGAGAGAGGAAGAGGAAGAGGAAGAGGGAGGTTGAGAATAAGAGGGGGAGGAAGAGTGAGAGGTAGGGGTAGAGCAGGTAGAGGAGTTCATGGCCAAAGAAGACAAACACTTTCAAATGAAATCAGAGCAACCTTCGTAGATCATGTCATCAACCATGGGTTGACAATGCGTGAGGCTGGACAGACTTGAGCCGTTTTACTGTCGCCTCTGTCATCCGGACCTTTAGACTGGAGAACAGGTATGTAACCAAAATTTCATGTAGTACACATGTAGTATACCCCATGTCATAGTGTATCAGTTGGGTGACACTTGTTTACTTCGTGTATGACATCAGCCATTCATGAACTGTACAAGTTTCCTGTACAATGTACTCTACTGTGGGGGAAAATATTTAGGCTGCATTGTCCAAGCCCTATATATATTTTTATTTTATTTTTTCTAAAGGACTGAGAGACGACACCATGGTGGAGGAAGGGGCCAAATGTTCACCGGGGTACAGGAAGCTGCCGTTGTAAACTTGGTTTTGGAAAATAATGAAATCAGATTACGAGAAATTCAAAGCCACATCATCCAAGACAACCCTTATTCAACAACATTCAACGAGTTAGTCTGTCCACATTGGCTCGCATTCTCAAGCGAAACCAAATCAGAATGAAACAACTTTATAAGGTGCCGTTTGAGAGAAACTCTCAAAGAAACAAAGAGTTCAGACGAGCATATGTGGATGTAAGTACTATATTGACTGCAGTACACTACACACAACATTGTTTCCCAGTGTACTGGATAACACCATATTGAGTGATTTTTGTTCTTTGTTTTCAGGGAGTACTGGAAATGGATGCTCATGCAATCCCACATGAGTTCATCTTTATAGATGAGGCTGGGTTCAACCTAGCAAAGACCAGAAGAAGAGGGAGAAACCTCATTGGCCACAGAGCCATTATAGATGTTCCTGGCCAACGTGGTGGGAACATCACAATGTGCGCTGCCATCTCCAATATGCATGGTGTCCTCCACCGTCATGCCAAACTTGGACCATACAACACAGCCCATATTCTCACATTTCTGGACAGACTTCACAATATTCTCATACCACCAGAGCGTATGAATGATGCAGACCATCAAAGAAACCGGTATGTTGTAGTATGGGACAACGTGAGCTTTCATCGTGCAGCCCCAGTCCAAAACTGGTTTGCTGACCACCCAACATTTCTTGTGCAATACCTCCCACCATACTCACCATTTCTGAACCCCATAGAAGAATTCTTTTCGGCATGGCGGTGGAAGGTATACGACCGGCAGCCCTTTGTGCGCATGCCTCTTGTGCAGGCCATGGAAGAGGCATGTGATGAGATTGATGTGGGTGCAATTCAGGGATGGATAAGGCACTCAAGGCGCTTCTTCCCTCGATGTCTGGCAAGGGAAGATATTGCCTGTGATGTTGACGAGGCGTTGTGGCCAGACCCGGCTGTGCGGCAAGATGCTGCCTAATTATTTTTCTTGCCTTTTTTTTTTTTGTTTTGTTTTTTTTACTGTAATATATTTTTTTTCAGAAATTTTCTTTTTCAGTTTACTTTTTTTGTAAGAATATTTTTGTTCAGTCCCATGTAAATATATCTGCTGTGCTTATGTTGTACTGACTTGTTTACTGTAGTGAAGGAAAAAAAATAAAAATGTTGCAACAGCATGTGTGTGTATCTGCAAATATTTCTGTGCATGTGAACAATCTGATACATATTTTAGTATTATGGCAAAGCATACTAAAGATGGGGGTGCTTTTCATTATGCCCAACAGTGTGTAGGTGGTTAGGCAAAAATCTGGTAATATGAATGAAGTGTGTGCCATTTCATGCAAAAGTTTGATTTTGATAATGCTCTGTGTAGTTTCGGTTGCAGTGCTTCATTTTGCAGGATATATGAGGTATTTTGCAGTTTGGGTGTGTGGTTTTGTGAATTGTGTTAAGTGTTTTGATAAAACCAGACTAGTTTGAAAAATTGTGTGTTAGCAATTGGAAAAAACAGTATTTTATAGAATGTACAGTAGAAAAATAAAAAAAGTAACAGAATTGCTCAGGGCAGACACTGATCAAATGAGTTCCCATATATGCAGCAACTTCAGTTGCCCCCTTGTTTAAAATCTCTTTCTGGGGGGTGTTGATGGTGTCCCCATAGAGGGTGGGATGGTGTCCTCTTGGTAGTTAGTGCCCTACGCAGACCACATATTATGCATATATGGAACAGTGGTAGTGGTATCATAGTAAAATATTGTAGTATAAAGATTTTGCTGAAATGAAAACATGAAATTGCTGCTATTGATTAACAACAAATTCAACATACATGGCCTTTGGTTACTGTTGAAGCTTTTTTTTCACCACAGAAATAAAAGCAAAAAAAATTTTGACTTTTTATCTCACAATTCTATTTATTTATTCTACTTTATTTTTTGCAATTGTGAGTTTACATCTCACAATTCTGACTTTTTTTCTCAGAATTGTGAAATATAAACTATAGGAATTGAGAGGAAAAAAGTCAGAATAGTGAGATAAAAAAAAATACAATTACCTTTTTTATTTTCTATTCATGGCTGAAATAAGCTGTCATAGGTTCATGTGTAAGGGGGAAAACCATAGAGATGCACAATCTGTTGTTGCAGAAGTATAGCTTTTATCCTATATTTAAAGATTGGAACATTATGTCTTCATTTGTGACTTGCTGTGTTTACAGTTTTTCTTGATTGCTTAGACACTATAACCAGGCTTTTAAACTAAAATTTCAAAACCATAACGCCATTTATCATAAAGCACACCCATTTCCCTAAACTATAAACACTATTCCCCTGTTTTGACACATGAATCAGATTTGTTGAACTGTCACTGCAAAACTCTACACACAAATCCCTTTCTCATTGCCTACACCATGTTGTCATTTAGAAAGCACTAGCATTCAATATTGTTCACTCAAGTCAGCATAGCTTGAGCTCAGTTAGCACACAGTTACCCACGTGGAAACACTAAGAGTCAAAATTTATCACACAACAATCAGAACCTTCAATAGAGAGATAAAAGAGCCCGAGTCAGTTCATTCAGTTTTGGACAATGGATCCAGAAACATGTGATTGAAAAGGTCGAGGACACCAGAGAGGAGGAAGAGGATGAGCAAGATCAGTAAGGAGTGGAGGAAGAGGTGAAGGAGGAGGATGAGGATGAGGTGCAAGGAGACAAGGAGTCTCAGATGAAATTTGTGCCACTAGTTGACCATGTCCTTGTCCATGTCCATGGTATGACCATGAGGGAGGCTGGGGAATAAGTTCAGCCAAACTTACAGTCTTTCTCAATTGTTTACACACAAATATTGGTACTTGAGACACAATGACCACAACATATAACTCATGCACCAACCCCCTGAACCAATTCTGCTAAACTACAAGCACAATTCCTGCTTTACACTCACATTGCAGTTCTAAAACACACTTTTTTCAAAACACTACACACAATTCTCTGCATTTGGCACAATTTTCAGGCAGAAAAATCTCTTGTTTTCACAAGGAACACACTGCCATTCAAATATGCACACTGACTCATCACATGGGTAAACACCTGTCACACATTTTTACAATTAGCAAACAGAGCTTTAGCATAAAAGGGCAACAGGTGAGCTCTTCTGTTTTGGATGCCAACAATGGAAACAGAGGCAGAGCAGCATACTGTAGTTTGTTTTTATACTGTATACAGTAAATTATTCTGTTGTTTTTTTATGTATACCACTGTATGTGCAACTTTGCATTGGTTTGGATGTGCACTGTACATTGTTTTTGTTGGAAAAATAAAATATATTTGTTACCGTGTATTTGTGTGTTCTGTCTATAAAAACTATTCATCATTCATCATTGTGTTTTACATAGAGCACATCAGTGTTCAACTGGTTCTTATAAATGTCTATTCATATGATGGTTTGTGTGTGTCATTTGAAAACAAAATACCATTTTGAGAAGAAAGAACATTGTTTTGAATGTAAAGTTTCATTTTGCAGGAGAACTGAGGAGTTTTGCCCATTGTGTGTGTGTTTTTTGATTTGTGTATAGAGTTCTGAGAGTATGAGGCATGCTTTCAGAAAATGTGTGTAAGCAATCGAGAAAAACTGTAAGTTGCTTTACCATCATCCCGATCATAAGAACTTTCAGGAAGGACTACAGGTAGGTGTACCTCACTGTACTCTACTGTAACTTTTGAGTGCTGTACTCTGTTACAACACATGCATCAAATTGCCTTACATACAGTTTCTGTCTGCTTCCATTTTGTAAAAAGGATGTGTTACAGTAATCAGTACTTCTATTTTTGTAGGACACAGAGACGATGGAATGGAAGAAGCCTGACTAGACATTTCAGTTGATGCGTGCCAAGGGTGGATCAGGCATCCAAGAGGATTTTACCCCCGCTTCCTGGATAGGACCAGTATAGCCTGTGATGTTGATGAGATTCAGGCGGCGAAAAATTTGAGACGTTCTCCATTGATTTTAACCAATAAAAAAACGATTTCAGCGTTTTCAGATACATGCATGCGCTCAAACTCAAACTCTCCTTGCATCAGATGTCAGTGAGAGCATGACTTGCGACAACACTCGTGAAAATAATGTGCTTTTGGGTCGAAATTGGCAGATTGGCACCCACCGGCAGAAACATAAATCGGCACCTGCCTGTCCCAGACCAAAGATGTGATGCTGGGGCAGAATATTTTTGTTGTTGTTTGGTTCATTATACTGTACAGTACATTAAGGAATAAAAAAATCTGCAAATGTTTACACATGTTCATCATTTGAAAAGTTCAGTGAAGGGGAGAACCACAAGCAACACAACTTATTACTGGTTTTTGTTTTAGGTTTTTGTAGTATTGTTTTGAATTGATCTCAGCAGTGTGTAAGACTATGTTGTAGTGTGTGTGTTTTTGAGGGCTTGTGTGTGATGTCTGAGGGCAAAGTTTGGTTTTTCAGTAAAAGTGAATGGTTTTGAGTGGAGAGCTTCATTTTGACCTGAAAATAGGATGTCTGGGGAATTGGGTGAGGCGTTATGGATTTGTGTTTACTGTTTTGAGAATATGAGGCATAGTTTCAAGAAATGTGTTTAAGCAATCGAGAAAAACTGTAAGCATTTGCGAATAAGATGAGAAAGATCCATGATTTTGGTATGGGGTAAGCTTATATTAAAAGAAAATTTAAAAATGTAGAAACATGTTAATTGACTGCATTTTGTGTGAAAATGACATGAATTGTGTTAATGGTAGATGGATAACACGGATATTCTGCTAAATGTGTTTAGAGTTTTGAAAATGTGACTACAGATTGGACAAAAGTATAGTAATTGAAAAAAACTAACTATTATGAAAACATTTGAGAACTTTGTGCATAGTGTTTTGAGAAAATGATCCACATGATTTGCAATTTGTGTGAAATGAATGAAAACCTACAATCTGTTTAGGACAATTACAAAGTGTTCAGATCACAGCTTTACTGTTTTGAGAACAGTGATCCGAGTTTGGAGAAATGTGTCAAATCGATCGAGACAACCTGTAAACCAAACTGCTATGGTTTCTAGCTAAAGCTTGATGTTGAATTACAGTTTTTTACGATTGCTTACACACTAAAATGAAACTTTTCCCACAATTAGCAAAACCTTACACTCAAGGAGCAAAACACAAAGCTAGATCTGCACAACTGTAAGCACATTCTCAGCCTCACACTTTTTGCAAAACACTACACACATTGTTTTGCACAACACTAAACACACTTCTCTACATTAGACACAGAAATCTAACATAATGTCACTTCTTTGCCATTTCAAGACACTGCTTTCCAAAATACCACCCCTATAAACCAATTGATCAAACACAGCCGTCAGGTGTGAAGACACTTGGGTGCTTAACTGTAAACTCAACAATCAGGTGCTATAGTACTATAAAAGGCAAAATGTGAGTTTATGAGTCTTCAACAAAATGAAAGGCAATGTTGCAGTAAGAGGGAGAGGAAGAGACATAATTTTGAATAATTTTGAATGTCCCGGGCCAACGCGGTGGTAACATCCCAATGTATGTTGCAATCACACAGAATGTGGTCCTCCACCTGCATGCCAACTTAGGCTCTTACAACACGGCCCACATATTCACATTTTAGACAGAAATCAAAAGCACAAAATCATCACAGCAGAAGACCAAATGGATGCAGAGCAGATGAGATGCATTGTTATATGGGACAATATAAATTTCCACCTATCTGCCCTGGTCAAAAAACTGGTTTCATTAGCATCCACAATTTTCACTCCAATACATCCCACCATACAGTCCCTTCCTTAAACCCATTGAGGAGTTTTTTGTTTGTTTGTTGTTTTTTTTTTTTGGCATGGAAGGTTTACAATCTCCAGCCTTCTGTCAGGATTGTGCCTCATTCAAGCCATGGAGAAGGCCTGACTGAACTGATGCAGGATCTGTGCAAGGAGGGATTCACCTTTCAAGAAGATTCTTCCCTAGCTGTCTTGCGTGAAAAGACATCGCCTGAGATGTGGATGAACCGCTATGGCCAGGTCCAGCTAGGCCAAGAGATGATGCTTTGGTGTTTTGTCTCCACAAATATTTTTGTTCGTGTAATATATTATATTTAGAATATGTTCTAATTTTCAGTGCAAAATATAACCTTTGGAAAGGCATTGATGTATTGAATGGTTTTACAATGTGGTGAGAAATAAATATTTTCATCAATGTGCAGTACTGATCTTGTGTTTATATATATATTCATGTACTTTACTCTAACAATATCTCTGAAAAAATCAAACCCAGCCTATATAATTAGAAAAGTATAAAAGTTACAAGTGTTTAAGATTGGGCACAGCAGTGTGTAAATGAATCAAACAGGATCAGGATGTATGAACCATGTGTGTTCCTTACGGTGTCAAAGTTGGGTTTTGTTAAATTAATGTAAAGTTTTGAATGAAGTGTTTCATTTTGCAAATGATCTGAAGTGTTGTGCTACTTTGGTGTAGGGTTGTGTTAATTGTGTGTAGTGTTTTGACAAACCGGGCCCTGTTTTCAAAATTGTGCTTAAGCAATCGTAAAAAACTGTAACAGTGCAGTCATATTTACACATTTACACCATAAGAGGGCAGTATGCACCAAAATATTACAGCCTTCTCCAAAGCTGCCTGTGCATGTTAACATAGCCTATAGTAGGCTGAAATCCAAAAATGTCTGGAACTGCATCTCCACAGTGTCCTAAATGCCATAGCAGTATCGGCACATTTTTCCACTGTCTTCGGCAATGCCCATTCATCTCTGATTTGTTTGTGAGAAGCTATCAACTATACATAAGCTGGAGGTTACAGCCTACTCACTAATGTATTTACTGGGCATATTGGCCTCTTTGTTTCTGGAGTATTAAGATGTTTTCAAAACTGTACTAATGTGCAGTAGGAAACTAATTGTGATTAGATGGATTGGTGCTGAACCCTATTTCATAAATTGAGGGTAATCCCTTAAAGTGTCTTGGCATTGATTACAAGTTTACTATGTATCCTTAAATACAACTGTGTTTACATGGTGATATTTTAATTCTGAGATTAACAACATATTTGTATGCTTTTTTTTTTTTTTTTTTTTTTGTGAATATTTATTTTCACATGCCTGTCCTCTCAATATTCTGAAAATGCAATAAACATAATTATGAAAACACTGAAACACTGAAAAACACTGAAATCCAAATCACTTGCTCTCCCTTCAAACACATACAGCACATACAAGTGCCTGTAACAAAAAGTGGTGTTGACAGAAGACATCTGAAATTAAATAAATTTTGGGATTTAAAAAATATTGTACATTATATTCTGGGACAGCAACATGTGTTATGTCATATTAATAATTTTGCATATTAGTGAATTGTAGTGTTTTGTTTAATAGAGCTGCTCTCCAGGTGTGAGCTACTGGTTATCTGTAGGCTGCCGGAAGGGTTGTGATACGTGTGTCTGTCCTCTGTTGTGCTATCAGAGGCCCAGGGCCATGTTTTCTGGAGGGAGTATGGGTGCTGCCGCAGGACATTTTGATAAGCTGCTCTGATAACTTACACAACAAACACAATTAATGAACCTAAGAGGCTTAGACAGAAGCATTCAACCTTTCTACCCTCAGTTTAAATAAACTAAAAACATTTAACCCTCAGGGGTCTGAGGATTTTTGGGGCCTTGGAGAAGTTTTGACATGCCCTGACATTTGTGCTTTTTTCAGTTGTTCATAAAAATATTAATAGAAAAAGTGTCATTACACTGTATTCAGCACGATAATGCTACAATAAGGCTACAATAATATGTGAGAAACATGTATGTACATGTTTGTGTTTTTGAAGGAATAACATTTATGTGTGGTTATTGAAAAAACAAAAAAACTTAAATCACTGAAATAAATTCTGCGTATTTGAGGTTGTAGACTAGAGTTTTTGTTTCAAAATGAGGTAAAAATTATGCTGCCTGCTTGTTCATATAAAACAATAGAGAGATTTAAATTTTCTAAAACAACTTTGGTCAAGAAACACAGTATGCGTGGAGGCGTTGTCACGATCACGTCTGTTCCTGTCACATTCCGGACTACATTTCCCATGATCCTCCATTGCTCATCACCTGCACTCACTTCACAATCACTCCACACTAATCACCACACCCAGCTGCCACTCATTACCAGGACTATAAAGGACTGTCACACACACCACCTCACCGCGAAGTCTTGATTACCTTGTGTGTCATTTCCGAGCGTTTATATCCTGTTTTACCTGTTGTTGCTGTTCCTGTCTGTTACCTGTTCTTGACCCGTTGCTGCCTGTCCTGACCCTTGCCTGTTATACTGTTCTGTGAATGATATCCGTCTGCCTCTATCTACTGCCTGTGCCCTGACTACGACTCTGCCTGTTCCTTCCTGTCCCTTGCTGTTCTCGTCTGCTCCTGATTGACCCAGCCTGTACGACATTCTTAATAAAGCTTGCATTTGGATCTTACCATGACTCCCGCTACGTTACAGAAGACTTCGCCGCCACCACGATCCAGCAGCTTTCCCGGAGGACATTTTTACGGTATGGACATTGATCAGTTGTTGCTATGGAGTACGCAGGGCACACGATCACTGGAGGATTACATCACAGAATACCTAAACCTAGCTTATTATTCGGATCTGCCTGACTGCGCACTTATTGACTTTTTTTGTGATGGAGTGAACCAGCCACTCAAAGAACAATTAGTTCACAATGGACCACGTTCCACCCTTAGTCAATTTTTGGATTATGCCTTGTTGACTGTTGGCTCTCAGTTTACTGTGGGTGAAGCGGGGGAACGTGATTCCTCGCTTAATCATGTAATGGCTGCCGCGCCAAAGGACAAGATGGCGGCTCCCATAACAGCAACACCAGTCAACGTCTCCGCTGATCGCCCAGAGTCACGTCACGTCTCCGCTGATCGCCCAGAGTCACGTCACGTCTCCGCTGATCGCCCAGAGTCACGTCACGTCTCCGCTGATCGCCCAGAGTCACGTCACGTCTCCGCTGATCGCCCAGAGTCACGTCACGTCTCCGCTGATCGCCCAGAGTCACGTCACGTCTCCGCTGATCGCCCAGAGTCACGTCACGTCTCCGCTGATCGCCCAGAGTCACGTCACGTCTCCGCTGATCGCCCAGAGTCACGTCACGTCTCCGCTGATCGCCCAGAGTCACGTCACGTCTCCGCTGATCGCCCAGAGTCACGTCACGTCTCCGCTGATCGCCCAGAGTCACGTCACGTCTCCGCTGATCGCCCAGAGTCACGTCACGTCTCCGCTGATCGCCCAGAGTCACGTCACGTCTCCGCTGATCGCCCAGAGTCACGTCACGTCTCCGCTGATCGCCCAGAGTCACGTCACGTCTCCGCTGATCGCCCAGAGTCACGTCACGTCTCCGCTGATCGCCCAGAGTCACGTCACGTCTCCGCTGATCGCCCAGAGTCACGTCACGTCTCCGCTGATCGCCCAGAGTCACGTCACGTCTCCGCTGATCGCCCAGAGTCACGTCACGTCTCCGCTGATCGCCCAGAGTCACGTCACGTCTCCGCTGATCGCCCAGAGTCACGTCACGTCTCCGCTGATCGCCCAGAGTCACGTCACGTCTCCGCTGATCGCCCAGAGTCACGTCACGTCTCCGCTGATCGCCCAGAGTCACGTCACGTCTCCGCTGATCGCCCAGAGTCACGTCACGTCTCCGCTGATCGCCCAGAGTCACGTCACGTCTCCGCTGATCGCCCAGAGTCACGTCACGTCTCCGCTGATCGCCCAGAGTCACGTCACGTCTCCGCTGATCGCCCAGAGTCACGTCACGTCTCCGCTGATCGCCCAGAGTCACGTCACGTCTCCGCTGATCGCCCAGAGTCACGTCACGTCTCCGCTGATCGCCCAGAGTCAGGTCACGTCGCTGGTCCTGCCCGAGAGCGGGGAGGATTGCGTTCCAACATGAATGATCCTCCACTGACTACAGCACGAGCAGCTGGCATTCCGAAACCCACGGCCACTTCGCTCTCAATCCCGCCGGACGCTTCGCTCTCAAGCCTGCCGGACGCTTCGCTCTCAAGCTCGCCTGTTGCAACGCTCTCAAGCTCGCCTGGTGCTACGCACTCAAGCGCCCTGGACGCGACGGACAAGATGGCTGCTTTGCCAGTGCCTACGGGCAAGATGGCCGCCCCTTCGATGCTCACGGAGGTAGGGGGCGGTCCAGCCATTGAGTCCGCTCCAGAACCCGCTTCAGCCAGTGAGTTTGCTTCAGAACCCGCTCCAGTCGGTGAACCATCGCCGAACTCTCGGAGGAGGAGGAGGAAGAAGGCGTCCTCCTCTCCTCAAGACGCAAACGCCCTTCAAGAGGCCGCTATGGGCCTGGGGATCATTCCAGAGGTCTCTCCAGCTCCGCCCAAGCGTCATGCTCTACCAGCACCGCCTAAGCGTCTCGCCCTGCCAGCGCCTACTGAGCTCCTTGCTCGGCCGGCGCCACCTGCGCATCTTGCCCTGCCGGCGCCACCTGCGCTCCTTGCCCTGCCAGCGCCACCTGCGCTTCTTGCCCTGCCGGCGCCACCTGCGCTTCTCGCTCTGCCAGCGCCACCTGAACTCCCTGCCTTGCCAGCACCACCTGAACTCCTTGCCCTGCCAGCACCACCCGAGCTCCTGGCCCTGCCGGCGCCATCCAAGCTCCTAGCCCTGCCAACGCCACCCAAACTCCTTGCTCTGCCAGCGCCACCCAGGCATCTCGCCCTGCCGGCACCACCCGAACGCCTGGCCCTGCCGTAACCACCTGAACTCCTTGCCCACAAGGCCGCAACAGACCCCGTTGAAATCCCCAAGAACTTTTTTTTTGGGGGGGGGGGGGCAGTATACCTGAGGGTGGGGAGCTTGTGGGTGGGCACTCTGCCTGGCCACTGCCGTCATTGGCCTTTGAACTATTATGGCCGTTTATGGACCCTAACCTACCGTGGTTACCCAAACCACCTGACCTACCGTGGTTACCCAAACCACCTGACCTACCGTGGTTACCCAAACCACCTGACCTACCGTGGTTACCCAAACCACCTGACCTACCGTGGTTACCCAGACCACCTGACCTGCCGTGGCTGCCCAAGCCACCTGACCTGCCGTGGCTGCCCAAGCCACCTGACCTGCCGTGGCTGCCCAAGCCACCTGACCTGCTGTGGCTGCCCAAGCCACCTGACCCACCTGACCTGCCGTGGTTGCTCAAGTCACCTGACCTGCCGAGGTTACCCAAGCCACCTGATCCCCCATGGCCTTCTGAGACTCCGGACTCACCATGGCTGCCCGTAGCACCTGACCCGCCATGGCGGCCCGGGAACCTGCATTGGAGACTCCATTCCTGTCCGCCACTAGAGCTCCAATGCACCCACCCCCCCCTCCCTATTGGTGTCATCTACGCCGCGAGGACGCGCCTTCCGGGAGGGGGGCGTTATGTCACGATCACGTCTGTTCCTGTCACATCCCGGACTACATTTCCCATGATCCTCCATTGCTCATCACCTGCACTCACTTCACAATCACTCCACACTAATCACCACACCCAGCTGCCACTCATTACCAGGACTATAAAGGACTGTCACACACACCACCTCACCGCGAAGTCTTGATTACCTTGTGTGTCATTTCCGAGCGTTTATATCCTGTTTTACCTGTTGTTGCTGTTCCTGTCTGTTACCCGTTCTTGACCCGTTGCTGCCTGTCCTGACCCTTGCCTGTTATACTGTTCTGTGAATGATATCCGTCTGCCTCGATCTACTGCCTGTGCCCTGACTACGACTCTGCCTGTTCCTTCCTGTCCCTGTTTGTTCCTGTTTTAACCCTGCCTGTACGACCACTCTACTTTAATAAAATGCTGCATTTGGATCTCTGCCTCAGTCCCTCTTCGTTACAGGCGTGAATCCTCATGTATATTGGTTGATTCTCACCTGAGAAGACAAAAGAATTGCATAAAGAGCTCTAATGAGCTGCATAAATAATGAGCTCTTTCAGACAGGTAGGCTGTGAAAAAACCCCTCTGTTGATCATGTCTCAAATCTCATCATAATGTAATTCAAACATACAGAAAAAATAGCAATACTGTGAAATATTATTACAATTTAAAATAATGGTATTCTATTATATTCTTTAAAATATAATGTATTTCTGTGATGCAAATTGTCTGAACAATTATGTTACCTCTATGGCTTTTAGCTTAAAAGCATACACATTTGGAGAAATACTGATGGATTCTCATATGTTTGTCAATTTTCTATACAGAAGAGTAATATTTATTCAGGATTTATTGTCATTACTATGAGTGCTGGATACTGTTTTGAATTCATACTCACAGCCGGAGGGCACTTTTAGTCCACAAATGCCAATGCTAAAGAAGCATAGGCAATCCAGGAAATAACTGAACTAACAGAGGCCAGAGATCGCTAACTATGACTATTCAAAACACTTTTCAAGACAATAACGATTGAGACGATGAATGCTAGCATTGACTCAGACTTTGCATCTGAATAGAGCTGGCTCCGTGGTCTTGGCCACATTAGCGGATAATGAGCTGAATCACAGACTTCTGACATGACTCTCTTTTCATACAGATTACATAAACACAGAATGTTTGTTTTCGATTTGACTTACACGATTTAAAACCTGACATTTCAATGTTTTTTTAGACATAAGTCAAATTTTTTTGTCATTGGTATTCACTAAGTTACAGTTCATTTTCTGAGAACTATCAGATTGGACTTCGTTCAGAGGGAGACGAGAGATCACGCATCATGTTAGTTTTCTTTATTTTAGAAAAAGCACAACATTTTGTTGTTACTCTGAGTGTACACAAATAAAAGAAGATATTCCACAGATGTAACTCTTAATTGTATGTGCAACATTGACAGAGTATTTTGAGTCTCTTTAACACTGGTTAGAAAAAAAAAACGCGGTGATCACGCCGGTGTAACCGCCGACCCGAGAGTGTTAAGAGTGTAATTATTTAAATGTAAATAAGTTAGAGTTTTGTGGACACTTTAATGATTTTTGGTTTGTGGAGTTAAAATTATAGCTTTTATTTTGAGGTAAAAAGATAAAATGAGACCCATGGGTTAAGAGTTTTTTTTTTTTTTTTTTTCCCAATTATGCAACTAATTTTTCAAAACATAAATTACACAAAACGTCTCGGGTTACAGATGTAACCCCTGTTCCCTGAGTAAGGGAACGAGACACTACATCGAATGACGTGATGAGAACCCTCTGCATTTTGTGTTCGTGAAGCACCTCTGTATCCAACCAATGAGGAAACGTGACGTCAGAGGCGGGTGACGTCACGGACCAGGAAACTATAAAGCATACCCAGAACAAAGAACGCTAGCTTCTGGAATATGTCTGAAGCATGACGCTCACAGGTATGCCAGGGGTAACGTTCCCTTTCGTGGGAACTATCGAAGCTACGTTGAATGACGTGATGGGAAAGCGATCCCAACTACGCCGTATCACCAAGTACCTGTCTGTTATCTTGTAGACAGAACTGAGGACCCCGGAGAGGAGCCTACGTCCAGGTTGTAAAACCAATAAATGTGTGCTGGGATGACCATCCAGCAGAACCACATATGTCATTAATGGATACTCCTGACATTAAGGCCTTTGAGGCCGCCATACCCCTAGTCGAGTGAACATGGACAGCTAATGGAGATGGCTGTCCGGCCGCCTCATAAGCAAGTGAGATAGCCTCGACCACCCATTTGCTCATTCTCTGCTTAGATGCTGGACCTCCTTTCTAATGAGACCCATAAAACTCACAAAACAATTGATCTGTTTTGCCCCACAGGGCAGCTCTGTGGACATATGCATCTAAAGCCCTCACTGGGCAGAGCAGATTGAGTTTCTCCTGATCCGAAATTGTAAATGGAGGAAGATAGAAGGCCTGAAGTACGATGGAACCTGGGACGTTGGTGGGGACCTTAGGCATATAGCGTGGTCTAGTGTGCAGGAGTACCACGGAGTACTCGGAGTACTCTTTTCCAAAGTGAGCTCTACACCTCAGTGTGGAGACTCCATTCCCCGGGCCACTAAGTAGTTGGTAATTTGACTCGGAACCAGCACACTTTCCTTGGCATTGAGCCTCAGCCCAAGCTTCTTCATGTGCGACAGAACAACATCTCAATGTTGAACTGCCAATTGTTCTGTTTGAGCTAGTATCAACCAGTCGTCGATATAGTTCAGTACGCGGATGCCCTGGAGTCTCAATGGAGCCAGAGCTGCATCCACGCACTCCGTGAACATGTGGGGTGATAGAGATAGGCCGAAGGGAAGAACCCTGTACAGGTAAGCTTTGCCCCGAAAGCAAACCTGAGGAACTTCCTGTGTTGAGGATGGATGGATACATGAAAGTAAGCATCTTTCAGGTCTATCACAACAAACCAGTCCTCGGACCTGATCTGTGGGATAACCCTCCATCCTTCTTTGGAACAATGAAGTATAGGTTGTAAAACCCTTACAGCTTGCTGGGAGGAGAACCCCTTCTATAGCTCCTTTTTGCAAGAGCGTCATAACCTCCTGTTCCATTACCAGAGACTGCTTGGGGGCCACCACTGTGGGAAGGACCCCATTAAACTGGGGTGGGCGAGACCCGAATTTGTAACCCTTTTCTATTGTGAGCAGCACCCATTTTTAAAAATTTGGGAGAAGTTTCCATTCTGCCTTATTTACAAAGGGAACCAGTCTCTCGAGACTGGCCTCTGTTTTTTTGTGTTTTTTGAGCACTTGACTCGGCGCCCTGAAGCCGCGAACCAGCAGGGAACAGCCGAATCAAGTGATGACCGGCCCTCCTCGGAGGGTCGGTGGAGATCGCTGCACCCTGGAGCACACTGGGTGGCAGGGTTAGCAGAACGGCCACCTGAGGGCGCCAAAGAGGGATGGGTACCAAGTATTTTAATACCCAACCTTCTCTGGAGGGGCTGCCCTCCAATGTCCCGCGCCACTGGCATCAGGACCTCTTCGAAGCCTTTGAATAATTCGAATAATTACAGTCCGCAGATCTGTGTTACCCCACAAAGACTTCGGCTGTGTCGCCTGTCCCTGTCCTTAAGCTTTCTGTGGGGGACCAAGGGTGGCGACACTTTCTTTGGATGCACGGTCAGACCAGTGCCCTGAACGACAAACCGGCAGGGAAAATCTGAACTGGAAACCACTGCGCCCTGAAGCACACGAGGTGGCAGGTTTGGCAGAACGGTCTCCTTTATTTTCTTTTAAATTCCTCAGAATTTAATGTATTCCATATTTCATTTAATCCTCAAATTAAATGCAGCCAGTTCTTATATAAATATATATATATATATATATTTTTGAACAGACTGAATATTTTTAGAATACACAAAAGAATTATAGCTCTTAATAATTCGCAAGGTATTTTAGGGAAAGAGAGAAAGGGAACTCCCGTCTACTCAGATCCCTTATATATAAATATATATAAAACACACACACACGCATGCATAATTACGGACACGTGATATATGCGCAGCCTCGGCAAACGTAAGACCCGAGCCGTATATTCATTCTTGCAGACTTCTTTAATGAAAACTCAATCTACGCGCTGCCTCGGCAACACAAGATCCGATCCATATATTCTTCAATGAAAACCCAATCCACGCGCTGCCTCAGCAAGCACGAGATTCAAGCTTTGTGTTAGACTTTTATTCCCTCGAGAATAAAGCCGTCTCTAAGCCCTCTGTCAGATCGATTTGTGAACCCCACGAACGGAGCCTCCGCCCTGCCTCAGAAGAAGCGGGACCCGAATATGAATATGTCAGAATATGAGTCTGATACTGCTCCATTGGGCTTTGATTATTGGGGGCGTATTTCAACCGATCCAGGAAAGACCTCAATTGGATAGACCTACAACCAATCAGAGCTACAGAGTAAGTGACGTATGTTGAGCGACGCATAGTTGTCAACAGAACTCTTCTTAGCGACCATCGGGGCCAGCTGATAAATCAAACTTTTGCCGAATCCCGTAGGAAGGACAGCAAAGACATCTTTCCCATCGACAAATGCCTTGATCGCGGTCCTCTGTTCCTCTTTTAAAATTAATGCGCTGTCGATATCTTCTATAACGGACGCGATGGCGGAATCTACACATCTCAGTTCTTCAACAGCCATCATTGTGGTAAACTAATTGACCTTTTGCAAAGACTCGTCCCCCTTAGTTACTGTTGCTTTGTCCGACAAGCCGTGGCGCTGTCACACCACGCAGAGTGGAAAATACATTGCGGAGCAAAGAAGAAACTGACAACACATCGACAGACGAGACAGAGAAGGTTACTTATGATATTAAACAAAGTCCCAGCTTTCAAACTGTGTAGTTATTAAAAAACTTCAAACAATAAAAACCGTTTTGTGGCTCTTTAATGTGTTGTGACCATGATCGTGACAGATTGCTGTAGCGCCTCAGCTCAAGAGGCTCGTGAACCAATCATCTCTTCCTGCTAGTCCATTTATAGCATCAAATAAACATGAATGAACATGAGAATGAATGTTGTTTCAAACGCGGAAAGACGTCAGTATGCACAATTTTTCAAGTTTAACTCCACCGATGTTAATCTTCTAACTCCTGACTGCTTTGTTGGACAAAATGGCGGATGCAGCATTCTGATTGGTTAGATCGCTTGTCAATCAAACTCCCCAAGCGCTCTTTGATGACGTGGGTGGTTACGTAACCGCAGATAGCCTGTCCATCATCGATTAAAGCCCGCCCTGGCAATTTGATTGGCTCGGCCTTCTGGGAGCCTAATATTACTCCACAATGGATCGAGTCCAGACTGAACTTCCTGTCCAAAAAATGTTGTGGGCGGGGTTCGGGCTGGCACCCAGGCTAACAGCACAGTGTCCTGAGAGTAAGTTTTTACAGTGCGCACAGACGGCTCCCTCGAGAGCTGCCTGGACATACTCACTCCCATTTCACTGCTGTTTCTCGCCATAATACGTGTCTTTTTATATATAAATATATGGATTGGTGTGAGATACTCTTGTCCTCAGACGAGGAGATCGTGATTATTTATAGGTAATAAGAAAAACAACACCAAATAAGACACACAAGATAGAGAGAGCGCTTGCTGAAGACAACAGAAGCTAGCGTTCTTTGTTCTGGGTATGCTTTATAGTTTCCTGGTCCGTGACGTCACCGTCTCTGCCGTCACGTTTCCTCATTGGTTGGATAGAGGTGCTTCACGAACAAAAAAAGCAGAGCAAAATGCAGAGGGTTCCCATCACGTCATTCGACGTAGCGTCGATAGTTCCCACAAATGTTTCTATTACTTTCCTTTCATAACACATTGGCTGATGCATCATCATCCTGCACATGCTAAACTTTATTTATTTTTTTGCTAAATATAAGCATGCTAAATGTAAATATATCTCACACACACTTGTATGTGGGTTTCCATGTTTTATGGGGACTTTTCATAGACAGAAGGATTTTTATTATACTGTACACACTGTATATTTTCTCCTCTCTAAACCTACCCATCACAGAAAACTTTCAGCATTTTCACATTTTCAAAAATCATTACTTAGTATGATTTATAAGTTTTACATTTTCCTCATGGGGACAAAAAATAAATACATTAACATACTCGTCTACTTTATATGAAATGATAACATTTTGCTCTGTTCTGTGACTTCTTCTACAAACTTGTTTCAGAGGATGACATAATGCTAAACATGACTACACCTTAAAACCTTAAAGGGATAGTTCACCAAAAATGAAAATTTGATGTTTATCTGCTTACCCCCAGGGCATCCAAGATGTAGGTGACTTGTTTCTTCAGTCGATCACAAATGATGATTTTTCAACTCCAACCATTGCGGTCTGTCAGTCGTATAATGCTTGTCAATGGGAACTTCATCTATAAGAGTAAAAAAACATGCACAGACAAATCCAAATTAAACCCTGCGGCTCGTGACGACACATTGATGTCCTTAAACATGAAACGATCGGTTTGTGTGAGAAACCGAACAGTATTTATATAGGGTCAGAAAACACATTCTGATGACGGAAGTGATGTCTCGCGCTTTGCTTCAATGAGTGCAAGACATCACTTCCATTGTCAGAGCGCGTTCAGACCTCACTAACTGTATGCGCAGGGCAGTTGGACATAGTGGTGTTTTAGAGGTAAAAAATTATATAAATACTGTTCGGTTTCTCACACAAACCAATCTGTAATGATTCATCACTCGACATAGGATCCATTTTGCAAGCTTTATATAGAGATGTCGTGGTCGTACAGGCAGGGGTCAGAACCAGCAAACACAGCAATGTAGAGCAGACAGAATCGTGGTCAGGGACAGGCAAGGGATCGAGGCAACAGGCAAGATACACAGTCCAGAGAACAGGCAGAGGGTCGGTAGGCAGGCAGCTACGGGTCAATAAACGATAAGCAAACAGAAACAGCAACAGGTAATCAAACAGGGTACAAACGCTCAGAAATGACAGCCGGGGCAATGATCAAGACTTCGCGTCAGACCAGTGTCTAAGAGCTGCTTAAATAGCGGTCTAAATGAGCTGCAGCTGGTAAACAATCAGAGTCCAAGGCACGGGGTTATGGGAAATGTAGTGAGGATCAGTATAAGTGGCTGAGTGGATGCGTGAGTGTCAGTATTCTGGGGATGGAGCCCTCTGCTGGCCAGTAGAGGGGCTCACAGGGTTCGTCTCCGTGACAGAGCCCCCTCCCTGCGAGCGACTCCTGGCGCGAGGTGGAACACGACGTCGGGGCCTACCGCGTGGTCGAGGGGCCGGTCTCCCGGGATGGTTACGGTGAAACTCGTCGATCAGGTTGGGATCAAGTATATCCTCAGCGTTGACCCAAGATTGCTCCTCGGGACCGTACCCCTCCCAGTCAACCAGGTACTGGACGATGCGTCCCCGACGTCTGGAGTTGAGTAGTTCTCGCACCTGATACACCTCCTCGCCTTCAACTATGACGGGCTGGGGACTCTGCTCACGGGACCTCCCCTCCCCCTCCTCACTGGGGTCAGCAGCGGGCTTGAGCAAGGAAACATGAAATGTGGGAGAAATACGATAAGTGTTAGGTAATGCAAGACGGAATGATACAGGTGTAATTTGACGGATGATTTTGAACGGACCCACGTACTTTGGACTCAACTTTCTGCAGGGAAGCCGGAGGCGAAGGTCCCGAGTCGAGAGCCAGACCCATTGACCGGGGTGATATTCTGGTCCGGGGCGTCTTCGACAATCAGCATATTCTCTCAGGCGGCGAATGGCTTGTTGGAGGTGGACATGAGCTTGGTTCCAGGTCTCCTCACTTCGGTTGAGCCAGTCAGTGACAGCCGGCACATCGGTGGGTTCTCCTGACCACGGAGCTTACACAGGAGCTCTGCTGGTAGCCCAAGATACACTTGAATGGGGTGATTCCGGTGGCAAGTTTAACTAAAGAGTTCTGGGCGTACTCGGCCCATAGAAGGTAACGCCCCCAGTCCTCTTGATTCTGGTGGCAATATGATCGAAGGAAGCGAGTGAGTTCTTGATTAAGCCTTTCGACCTGTCCATTGGCCTGAGGATGATAGCCGGAAGTCAGGCTTATGTTGACGCCCAATGCCTGGAAGAAGGCGCTCCAAAGACGAGAGGTGAAATGGGGACCACGATCTGAGACGATGTCTTTCGGTAATCCGTAGAGACGAAAGACCCAGTTACACAGGAGCTCTGCTGTCTGCATGGCCGTTGGGAGTTTGGGCTGAGGGATTAAGCGACAAGCTTTAGAGAAACGGTCAATGACAGTGAGAATGACGGTGTTACCTTGGGACTGGGGAAGGTCAGTGATGAAGTCAATGGCTATATGTGACCAGGGACGCTGAGGAGTGGGAAGTGGATGGAGTAATCCGGCGGGTAGCTGTCTCGGGCTCTTATGCATGCTGCAGGTGTGGCACTGCTGAACAAAAACCGTGGCATCCTTGACCAGAGATTCCCACCAAAAGCGGTTCTGTAGCAGATGGATGGTGGCTGTGATACCAGGGTGGCCGGAAGATGGCAGACTGTGGGTGAGGTTCAAGACCTGGTCTCGGAGACTGAGAGGCACAAACACCTTATCCGGAGGGCATGCGGCTGGAATGTCTTGCTGAGCGTTATGTTGTGGATGGGTGCTACGATTACTTGGAAGGGAAGAATGGCTTCGGGTTCACTCGTACTGGCGAGACAGGGCATCAGCCTTGACGTTTTTGGAACCTGGACGGTAGGTGACTGTGAAATTAAAGCGAGTAAAGAATAAGGACCATCTGGCCTGTCGTGGATTGAGTCTCTTGGCAGTACGCAAGTACTCTAAATTCTTGTGGTCAGTTAGAACCGTGAAGGGGTAATTGGCGCCCTCTAGCCAATGCCTCCACTCTTCGAAGGCTGCTTTCATGGCGAGGAGTTCTCGATCTCCTACATCATAATTGCGTTCCGCTGAGTTGAGTTTGCGGGAGTAGAAGGCGCAGGGGTGAACTTTGGCTAGAGGGCCCTGTCGCTGAGAGAGGACTGCTCCCACTCCAGTATTTGAGGCGTCCACTTCGACGATGAAGGGAATGGAGGGATCAGGGTGGCAGAGTATGGGTGCGGTGATGAAGCGCTGTTTGAGCTCCTGGAAGGCTTGGCGGGCTGTGTCTGACCAGTTGAGATGACGCGTTCCTTTCTTGACCATGGATGTCAGAGGGTTTACCACGGTGCTGAAGTTCCGTATGAACCGACGATAGAAGTTGGCGAACCCCAGGAAGCGTTGTAACTCTTTCAGGGTGCTGGGTTCGGGCCAGTTGAGGACAGCATTGACCTTACTCTCATCCATGGCGACCATGGTATCCAAGGAAGACAGTGGACGTGGTGTGGAACTCACATTTCTCAGCTTTCGCATACAGTTTATGGTCGATTAGTTTCTGAAGAACAGCTCGGACATGGTGAATGTGTTCATCTAGAGTGTTGGAATATATAAGGATATCATCCATGTAGACGATCACCGACCTGTTCAGCATGTCCCTGAATATGTCATTGACGAAGGACTGGAAGACTGACGGCCTGTTGACTAGGCCGAACGGCATGACCCGGTATTCGTAGTGCCCGTTGGTTGTAGAAAAGGCCGTCTTCCACTCATCACCTTCTCTGATGCGAATTAAATTGTAGGCGCAGCGTAAGTCCAGTTTAGTGTAATATTGAGCCGTGCGAAGCTGTTCCAGGGCTGAGGGTACCAGTGGCAGAGGGTAACGGAACTTTAGTGTGATTTCGTTGAGACCCCTGTAGTCGATGCACGGATGAAGCCCCCCATCCTCCTTCCGTACAAAGAAGAAGCCTGCGGCTGCAGGAGAGGTTGACGGACGGATGAACCCTTTCTCTAACTCCTCCGCTATGTATTGAGCCATGGCTTCAGACTCAGGTTGGGACAGAGGAAAGATGCGGCCTCGGGGAGGTGAATGACCTGGGAGAAGATCGATGGCACAATCATGTGCGCGGTGTGGTGGAAGAGTGTTAGCCTTCTCCTTACTGAAAGCCATTATGAGGTCGTGGTATTCTTGAGGCAGATTGGGAACGGGTGACTCTGGTGGCTTGACACAGACAGCGTGAACTGGAATGGGTGTAATGGCGGAGAGACATGAATCTTGGCATTGGGCGCTCCATCTGGTGATCTGTCCCTCTCTCCACGAGATCAGTGGGTCATGGAGCCGTAGCCATGGTAATCCTAGAATGATTGGGGCGTTTGAAACAGGCAGGACGCAGAAGTGAATCTGTTAGTTGTGAAGTAGACCCGTTGACATTGATAGTTCCTGGGATAACTGATTGATTGAGCCCGTCCCCAGAGGACGTCCGTCTATCGTGGCTATGGAAAAGGGAGATGAACAGGGAATGAGAGAAATATTATGGGATTTAGCGAACTCCTCAGAAATGAAATTGCCAGCCGCCCCAGAGTCCAGCAGGGCGGTGGTGATCACTTGCTCTCCATTTATCAACAATGTGATCGGCACTGTTACACAGTTCAGAGAAGTGACAGAGTTCGAGGTGGGACCCACCGATCTGGGGGCGGCAGAAGAAGGACGTGAAGGGCAAGAAATCCGCTGATGACCAGGTAATCCACAATACAAGCATAGACGGTTAGTGAGACGACGATTTCTTTCCTCACGGGGTTCGTCTCCATGACACAATCGTTTTGTGTCTTAGGACATCAATGTGTTGTCATGAGCCGCAGGGTTTAATTTGGATTTGTCTGTGCATGTTTTTTTTACTCTTATAGATGGAATTCCCATTGACAAGTATTATATGACTGACAGATGGTAACGGTTGGAGTTAAAAATCATCATTTGTGTTCTACTGAAGAAACAAAGTCACCTACATGCCCTGGGGGTAAGCAGATAAACATCAAATTTTCATTTTTGGGTGAACTATCCCTTTAACATAAATAGCATTTATGAAATTGTTTAATTATTTATCATGCCATATTTATTTTGTTTGCTGTTTGTTTTCTCAGTATATGCTGTGACTAACAGTAAAACCATAAAACACACCAAAAATGCTACATAAATTCATTTGTGTGCTGTAATCAAAATCTTTAGAATCCATACAATTGTGAGAAACAGACCCAAATTTAAGCCTTTTTTCAGAGATCTTCATCTCTCTTCTTAGCAGCGACCATAAATGTCAAATCCTGAGCTCATTATAAATTAAAAAATGCCACCTCAAGCAGCTTTACAACAGGATTATGGTAGTCATATAAAAAAGTCAGACTCTCGCCTTCGTCACAGATTAAGACATGCCGTGTTTTGGGTGATGTTTGATGAACGTTTGAATGGGAAATGAGCGCCTTCACAGATTTCAGTGATTAATTTACTTAAACTTAAAATCTGCTCTTTACCTCATAGAAAACTATACCACCAGAGAGGACTGTGACTGAAACACATCATCATTTGTACTACTATTGGTACTACTATTGGTACCACTTTTGACATTTTTGCAATAAATTAATGTGATTTCACTTGTGACTTAACAAGCAGACACAAATTTGTTTTATTTTATTTGGTGGAAATAATATTTTGGAAATAACATTTTGTTGTTGTTGTTGTTGTTGTTGTTTTGTGATTCAGATAGACTGATATTGCAGTCTGATGTTGTAAGTAGGTATGAAAACTGAAAAGAACCTGGCATTAGCCTACCTCACTGAAGGTGAATCTGGTGTAACTTTATGAAGTACTGTAGCTCTGTAAATCATTTTATACAGATGTAAAATCTTAAAAATAATATTCATAAATCTGACAACAAAAGTTAAAGGTTGAAGGTGTTTAAAACAAGCTGAAAATCAAATAAGTATTTCATTTCCTTTTGAAATGCACAGATACTCTCCTCCATTACATCAACACATGATTACTTTAGCACACGTGTTGCCTTGATGGGCTCATTTATCTTGATTTCTTTGGGTTCAGATAAATGGACAATGAGGAACCCAATGTCTGCCACATAGGTGTTTTTAATACGCATGTGAAATCACTGCAGTTTTATCACCTGACAGCGTGACGGCCCCTCATTCTACTGCTGTCTTAGGACACCTGCCCACCTGGCAAGACACTGATAACTGACTCTGAGAAAATAATCATCATAATCACTCATCCTTCAGACACACACACACACACACACAGGTTTGTTTTTGTGAATTGTGGGGACATTCCATAGGCATAATAGTTCTTATATTGTACAAACTGTATTTTCTATCGCCCTACACCAACCCTACACCTAAACCTACCCATCACAGGAAACTGTGCACATTTGTACTTTCTCAAAAAAACTCATTTTGTATGATTTATAAGCCTTTTGAAAAATGGGGACATGGGGTAATGTCCCCATAAGTCACCCTCTACTTGTAATAACTGTGCTATACCCATGTCATTATACAAATTTGCATTCTGATATGTCACAAAAACATGCACACACGCACACACACACTACAGTCACAGGTGTCAACACATAATCATGTGAATAACTACATTAATAAATAAAGTCCAGAAACTCTCCTGAAAATAACAGAGAGATCTGAATTGCCGGAGTATCCCAAAATGTGATTTCTGGGTGAACGTTACCTTTCCTCGGTCAAGAGGAATGAAACAGATCTCCTTTCAGCTTCCACTCAATTAAAACATGTCTTTGCCAACAAAAGAAAACTATTAGTGGTCGATGATTCAAAGGTCGGAAAAGGCAGTATAAAAAAACTACACAATTTTATATCCTGGTAGTATGTCCAATAATGATTGAATTACTTTCTCTTTTTTATGTAAGATGTTATAGTGAGCTGTGGAAGTGTACAAATTGCAGCTAGTGCCTAATGAGAGTCTAATATAGGTCACATGACACACTTGAGAAACACTTGAGAAACATATTTGAATAGCTGTGAGTATTTGCAGTGTGAGAGTACACAATGCATCTAGTTCATCTTCACAGAACCTTGTTCTATATCATAAATGCACTGAGAAAATATTGACAGGGAATGACTGAGCGGATTTATGTCATGGTGTTGGATTAACACACAGCGGAGGGGAGGATCTGTTGAGAAACACTCCTCTGTTTCAGTGTCAAGGCTACAAAACAGAGCCAGATAACACAAGTGAGTCCACAACTTCAGACACACACAACTCCCAATGCAAAGGCTATCCAATGCAAAGGCTATCCAAAACAACATATTACGAATTACTGTTTAAATCAAAGTCTATGATGTACTTTCAGCATGTACATGAGTCAATGTAAAAAGATAATTTGTGGTAAATAAAAATAAATAAATAAATAATATAGTGTTAATGTGGGGTCTGAAAACCAGTGGGATCTGGTGGTTGTATGCTCACTTATTGATGTCATCTTATAGAATTCAACTATACCATGCCCTGAAATGTAATCCACACAATCCAGCTGACATCCGTAGATGACAATTTAGTTTTTTTAGTTTGTGAAACTTTGAGACTTTATGAAACCTTGAAACTTTCAGACAGGGATCAGAAACAGGAACCGGAACAGACAGGATAAACAGGACAAACGCTTGGAAATGTTACACTGGGAAAACAAGACCTAGCAATTAGGTGATGTGTGTAAGAATCTTTTATAGTCCTGGTAATGAGCTGCAGCAGAGGATGATGGGAGATGTAGTCCGGGAACTGACAGGAACAGACGGTGATCATGACATGTACTAACTTTTAATTTACAATTCAGACATTGAATAAAAAATATGCTATGTAAAATGTCATTGTTATTGGCTTATGGATATTTTTATTAAACATTTTTTCAGTGCATTCTTAAAGTACAAAAATAATATATAAATAGTAAACTATAAGTATGAAGTTCACTTAAAACATAATTATACTTGCAGTATGAAAAATATTAAACTAGTACTGAGAATATTCTTCCAAATGTACTTTTATACACTAAATAATGGGTTTAAAGTATTTAAATCATAAACTATCAATATACCTATAAATTCACCTAGTTGCGATACTAAAGTAAATGTAATATTATGTAATCAGTTAACTACTGTGACACATAAAGTACCCTTAAAAGTATACTTTTAGAAACTAAACACTTACTCCCAATAAGTGTTGCATAAGTACACATACAAGTATACAACTAGTGCATTATTATTAATAAATAAACTTTAAGTATATTTTTTTTGTAAAGGCTGTCATTAATAAATGTCAGGCTTTTTCCTGATTGATGCTGAGTTTCAGGAAAATTCAGCTCTAGTAGTTCAGCCTTATGAACATTAACTAAACACTAATGGAAAACCTTGCAGGCTTCAACACAACCGGTGCATGTAATACAGTTAAAAGCCTGACAGGAGTGCTCTAGCTCTACTGCTGAGTGAAACTGAGTGAAACTCCTTCCTAAAATACAGCAGCAAGATACATAGTCAATGAGCGCTAAGCTTGAGGTTTTGGGTTCATGTCAAGTAATTGATCTACTATTTATTGATAGATCTGGTCATGGATGATGATTGGTCAATGCAGTGTTCCAGTTGTGCTAAAACACACATTATAGAACTGCTATGATATGAAAAATCTGTTCAGTAGTTACTTGTGTAAATCACAGCACCCTATAGAGACAAACAATACCTACATGTCAGGGACTAGGTCTTCATATCATTTTGTGGATGTAATGTTTTTTTGTTTTTTTTTTTTTCTTCTTTAAATTACTGTTATGTAGTATCCATTTTATAAAAGCAATTATACCCTTGAAGTGTGCTATATTGTGAATCACACCTAAGATGCCATGACTGTACAGCCTTGCTCCTGAAGCACAATCCTGCTCTGAGAGGCTTGATCCAGATCTGATCAAACACACCCGGTCCAGCTCAAGCTACACATGCACAGTGACTCTCTAAACACATGAATGAACAACAGTGTCCTTCATCTGGATGTGATAGGATCATCTTCTATACTTGAATGGTGATTCAGTGCTTCATTAGATGAAATTTCCCAACCATCCTCATTTGTCATTAGGATTTTCGCTTTGTCTTTTGGAGTCTTCCATAAAACTTCCATGATTTTGCAGGACAACTTTTTTGAGTTCTCAACAGTAGTTGAATAAAAGTGCTCATTTTATAGGAGGTGGGAAGCGAGTGAAGCTTGGCTGCTTTTAAAACAGCGGAGAGGACCTGAGGTGCCATTAGTGGCTTGCACACAGCTGGAAGCCATTCCAAAAACATGGTGTGCTGGACGTCGTCTCAAACCACATGTTTTCACTGGGTTTTCACACTGTTCCTCACAATTGACTCACAAAGAGAAAAAGGCAGACCTCATATTGTATCTGGGTAACAAGGAGAATCACTAGAAGTAATAACCATGGAAATAAAAGAGGAGCAGTGCTATTTTTAATTGTGTACATTATTGTGGATTTTCTAAGCAATAAGTCTTTTGTAAGTAGTACAAACTAATCCGTCAGTTCTCAGAGGTATTTGGTCAGAAAGCCAAGAGTAGCGCATTATCAGTGACGCCATAGTCTTAAACTGCTGAGATGCATTTAAAGTAATTGTAAAACCACATCAGTGCATTTTTTACTACGTGGACTGTGGTTTTTAATAACACCCATTAGATATTTCATTTGCTGCATCTAATCAGTCAGGGTGAAATTGCAATGTTAGATTGAAGTCGTATGTACTTCAAAACTCAAGCAGGGCCAATTCAGATGGACCGATACCAAACACACCGAGTTACTTCAAACTTAGCTGGTGCAATGTTTTCCATTAGCCACTAAAAAGTGGGTGCTTTTTGGTTTGTGCTTTCTTTAATAAAATTGTCCGTGAAGCACATTAATGGTGTGTGGCCGACCACATATATCACTTAGAGCGGTGTACTGTGTACTAACAGTGCCAATTAATGTATTTCAGCGAGTGAGTTTAAATCATCTTTGATAAGTGAACGATTTTAAAATGATTTTAATCTAAAATGTGTGCATTCAGTTTAGCTGTGATTACAGTGGTTGAAGTCCAAGATTACAGCTACTCATTACTGTTTGGCTGACCATGGTAAATTACAACAGCAAAAATACAGCTGTTGTGTTTTTCCTCATTCTTATCAAAGAGCATTACTGTCATAAACCGCAATGAGTGGTTCTCAAAGTTTTTGACTCGAGTTGTCCAACACAATTTTGGAAGTAATGATATATTAATTATTTAAGCATGATCCATGGCAGTGTCAAATTGTATATTTTTTATTAATGTTTTTAATTAGGTTTTATGTTATTTCCATTTTGCATAATTGTATTATTTTTGTTGTGTTTTTTAAATTTTCATTCCATATATTTTTTTATAAATTTTTATTTTTAAAAATTAGGTTTAGCTATTTTTATAATTTTTTAATAAGAAATACATCATTGAAAACTATATATATATATATATATATATATATATATATATATATATATATATACGCTATTAGTTTTAGTTTTGTGATTCCAGAAGTTAAGCACTGTATGTTCTACAATATGGAAATAATTACTCAATACTAGTAAAAGTATTGAGACTTATTAAAGTAAAAATCTATCATTTTTTCCTTCCGTTTCACTAGTATTTGTGAAAAGTAAAAACACCATACACTGTCAAAAAAAAAAGGGTACGGCGCTGTCCCTGGGGCAGTACCCTAAGGTACAAAAGTGAAAAGGTACATCTTTGTACCTTACTTACCCCTAAATGGTGCATATTAGTACCCTAAAGGTACATATTAGTACTGTAAAAGTACTTTGTACCTTAGGGTACTGCCCCAGTGACAAGCACCATACACTGTAAAAAAAAATCCCAGTAAAATTTACGGTAAAAAAACGGCAGCTGTGGTTACTGTAAAAAATACAGTAGCAACATAAAAAAAATTCTGTTAAATTTACGGTAAAATAACATATTTTATTAACTGATATAATGTTAATTTACCAACCTAATGAAGTACTAATATCTGTTTTGTACCTTTATAATACACTGACAGTCACCAAACACAGTGGTGATAAGAGTCACATGACGAATCAAAGTTCATCAAAAGCAGCTTTTCCACAAGCTGGGAAGGACAACACTAACTTATAGAAGGTGCACACAGTGTCACTCACACACACACACACACACACACACACACTAAACACCATCATGGTAACATGCATGAAATCTTAAAAATGCAATAAACATTAATTTAACAACATTAGATGTAACATAAAACCCTAATGTACATAACTGATTAGAAAAAAATATTGAGTTATTTCAACATAAATATACCAAATGTGAAGTGTCACGCAGGGAATTGTGGGAATGTCAATTTACGGTTTTTCATTGTAAATTTTACTTCCAAAAACTGTGAATTTAACAGTATTTTCCCATAAAATTACATTAAATATACTGTTAGAACTATTACAGTTATTCACAGTATATAGTACGGAAACTTTCTGTAAACCAATTGACAGTTTTTCACCGCAGCATTTTTACAGTCTTTTACTGTTAAAATCACGGCCATTTTTTACAGTGTACCTTTTTTTCCTGATAGTGTACACCCCTGTAAATCTAAATGTTCAACACTGAAAAAAAACTATGTTTATTATATATATATATATATATATATATATATATATATATATATATATATATATATATATATATATACATATATATATAGTTTACAGAATTACAAAATCCCAGCAGGAATTGTCATTTCATGTTATTGTTTAACATCACAGTATTTTATCTTATTATTTCTTGCTAATGTTTTTTAACTTACAAGCAGGCATATCCAGAGAAAAATGAATATAAGCTAAGCTGTAAGAAGTGTAACAGAAGTGTATTTTTTTTATAGATACAGTGGGATTGTATGGAGCTGCTGTGGTCTATAAATATAAAGCAGTGTGCTCTATGAAGGGGGGTTATGTCTTCAGTTTTGGCAATGCAATAGATCTCATGCAATTAGTTTGACTCCCTACAAACAACAGGCTTCAGTGATGACGTACGGTCAGGTCAGAGCTCAGCTGAGACGATTGCGTGTGGCTGTTTAAAAACGGGTAAAATAATATGTGCTAATTAACAGCAGCTGCACTAAACAAATGTCTGATCTAACTAACTGAATATAAACAACTGGAATCATTATGATTAATTGAGGTTTACACTTCAGCTAAATTAATAAATATACTAAGGCTACTTTGGGTTAGTGATTTAAACAAACCACTAACATTAGTACACTTCAGTGTGCTCTGAGACAGAATATCATAGACTTGGACCAGTAAACAACTGACTAACAACCACCCACAACACCCTACAAATCACCCACTGAACTATTTGCAATACGGCAGAGACGTTTGCACAGGAAAGCCACTCGATCACATTTTCTTTTTTTGTCTGTGCTTACTCATCAAAATCCTCATCCAAATATTTTATAGTCTCGACCTCTGCATACTATATGTGTTCTTCAGGGAGAGGTTTATTGGAGTTTTGTTTTATTGATTTGCCAAGAATAATTATGCTCAAGACAAACAGCATGTATGGCTAGGTTTGCTATAACATAAGCCATCACCCGGTTGGTTTTCTATTTCAGACTGAACGTCCATTTAAAATGCATACTCATTCTGCCACTCATTATACATTTTGACTTTAGAGTAAAAGACATTTTCTCCATACACTCTTAGAGAAAAGGTTCTATATATCTTTCAGGCTTCTGTCAGGTGCTTCAAATATAGAAAATGTTCATTTTATGGGTTTAGTTTTAATTAATTAATTTATTTTGAATTCATTTTAAGATTAATTAAACTTCATGAATTAAATAGCTCAAAAAAACATACTTTATCACTAGAAAAAAAATTAAATAACCCATTAAACATGAACCTTATATAGAACCATTTTGGCTTGAATGGTTCTTTAAAATTGAGCCAAGAACACTGTAAAATATGAATAATGAGTCTTGTAATTTGCATTAAAAAATTTACATCGTAATAAAAATATTGTTTATATTTCATTAACGAAATAGTGATTCAGTGTTGTTTAAAATATTGAGAATATTTTACTAATAAAACCTAGAAATACATTTCCCTCTTTTTTTAAAGAAACTTGTGCAATTTTGAGGCTTATTATTATTATATTATTATTCGTTATGTTTATATAGCACTTTTCTGGGTACTTAAAGCGCTCTACATACAGAAGGGGGAATCTCTTCAACCACCACCAATGTGCAGCATCCACCTGGATGATGCGACGGCAGCCATATTGCGCCAGAACGCCCACCACACACCAGCCTTGGTGGAGAGGAGAGTGATGAAGCCAGTCAGTATATGAGGATGATTAGAAGGCCATGATGGACAGAGGCTAATGGGCAAATTGGGCCAGGATGTCGGGGTACTCCTACTCTTTTTCGAAGGACATCCTGGGATTTTTAACGACCACAGAGAGTCAGGACCTTGGTCTCATCCGAAGGCTTAAATTGAAGAACCAATTAAGCTGATAAAATTAAGGAAAGAAGGCTTTGCTTAAGGGAATTAATTCAACAATGAGGTTTTATTTAGAGACACCAAACCATTTAAATGTGAACAACTGCAGTGAGTGATTGGAAAACATTTGGGTGAGCTGTTGAACATCGACCACATTAAAAGATAAGTCTTACTAATTTATAAACATCGGTAACACTTTACAATAACAGTACATTAATAACCATGAACTAATGCCTAAATTAATAGTTACTTCCACATGAACTCATGATTAGATAAGATATGAACTAATCATGAACTAATGAAAAATGATCCTTAACTACGACAGGAGTCATAAGGATTCATGCATGAAAACAGCAGCCTTAACTACGCATTAATACATGTTTGATAATTGATGCATTAATTAACATTTAGGGGTAAACTAAATAAATCAGCCTCCATAAGAGTAAACAAGAAGTACTCTGAATTTGAATTAAACGTGATTTAATACTGTCATAATTTACACTAATATCATAATCTGCCATCTGCAGCTTTGTGACAAATAATTGCAATGGCACATGATTATTTAGCCATTAATTACATAGATCTGTCTAATCAAATGTGGAAAATAGACTAACTACCACTAATAAATTTAATTTGATCTAAACTGTTTTCTGATTTTTACAGTTCATTTATATTTAGTCATAGATATGTAGTCATAGTTTATTCCCGGAACTAAAGTATGTAGGGTTTGTTTCTGGCGGGACACTCATTAGTGGCGCACGTTAGGTGTTCTCTTGCCGCGTTTGTTGTGTTGCTGGCATTTTAAACTAATAAATGTTGACTGCTTTGGTAAGCCGAATTAATAATTAAAGACATATTTACATGTATGTTTTATTGGGATTTTCAGGAGGTTATGTGCAGTTATTAACTGTATTTGTATTTTTGTCATTTAAATGTATATGCTTTGATTAGCATTAGCTTGTGGTCGCGTGCTATTTTACATGTAAATGTGCCTTATGTGTGTCTTTACAGGTATGTTTATAGCTTGCTTTCAAGTCCATATATGTTTAATTATATAAATAAAAATAAAATACAAATACTTTTTATTTTAGTTTTTTTGTACAGAAACAGAAACTGTTTAGGATGTAAAGGAATAAGGATGGCACTCTATAGTACTTATTCATATATTAGTTAATGATGTGTGATATGTGCATCATGTCATGACTTTACTTGAGGGGGCACAATCATAATTAACTAATTATTAACTAAGCATATACTAACATCAACTAATGGTTTGTTAATGTATACTTATGTCATGACTTTACTTGAGGGGGCACAATCATAATTAATTCACTGTTAACTACTTACCAAATTCAGCTCATGATTATCATTAACTTACTATCAAACACACATGTACTAACAGTATTCAGCCCAGTTAAGTGATGTTGTGTGACTTTTCAAAAAGTCAGAGAATGGAGGTACAGTATGATCACGGCCTGCGTCTGGATGGAGAGTGATCTTCTGAATCTGATACCAGCAAACGCTCCCTTACCTTAGTTCATGTTTCCTGTTTGGTTATTTTTTTGGGAACCGATTCCTCAGGAACTGATGTAAGTCACAGTAGTTTTGTTTGATAGGAAAGAATATCACAAAACAGATTAAGACCTTTTAAGATAAATAGTGTATTTAGTATTTTATATGTTTGATAAGGAGGATAAGTGAAAATAATGGCAAACTAATCCTGTGCCTTTCAGTGATGTTTATAATGAAGCTGCTGATGTCAGTAGTTTAAATTCTGACAATAATAAATTGTTTAAATTTATTTCAAAGTCCAAATATGTATTATTCCTTCTTATAGAGACTGTTTGATTTAGTTTACCCTAAATGTTAATTAATGCATTAATTATCAAACATGTATTAACGCATAGTTGAGGCTTCTGTTTTCATGCATGAATCCCTATGACTCCTGTCGTAGTTAAGGATCACTCTTCATTAGTTCATATCTTAACTAATCATGAGTTCATGTTGAAGTAACTATTAATTCAGGTATTAGTTCATGGTTATTCATGTACTGTTATTGTAAAGTGTTACCTAAACATCTTATTTAATAAATTAGCTCTTTCAGGATAGACCAGTTGTGTTTACTCTAGTTGAGGAGTATCGCCAATGTTGCACGCTGATGACTGATGAAGATGTCAAAGCAGACAAAATATATCCATCATATGTGTTCTTCAATCCATCTCAGGTATGTTCATAAGAATAAAGTATATTTATAATGCAATGTTAAGTACATAGAGTATGTCTCAATCAGCTCACTAGTTCAGTAGTCAGGGCAGTGATCAGTAAGTTCATTTTAAGGGCTGTCTCAATCACAAAATCCTTCCAGTGCACTGAAATGTTAATTCCTTAAAAAGTCCCACCAGGGAGCATCGATGCTCACTATTTGTTCCCTTAATAGAAGTTCAGAAGTGTGAAATTTAAATCATATGAGTCAACTCACCAATGTCACCTAAAAAAACAAAAAAACAAACTACAAACCAATTGTTTCAGCATTATATTTCAGCATTCGGCCTTGTGTCCTCCATGTCAGCTGCAGGTTGTCCTTCCAGTACTGCTGCATGATGACCAGCTGTTTGCAGAGTGTGAGGAACAATTCAATGCACACGTGTGATTATGAGATGTGATGTGTTTGGGGGTGAACATTAAAGGAATAGTCCAATTTTAAATAAACTTTTCCTGATAATTTACTCACCCCCATGTCATCCAAGATGTTCATGTCTTTATTTTGTCAATTGAAAAGAAATTAAGGATTTTGATGAAAACATTCCAGGATTATTGTCCTTATAGTGGACTTAAATGGCCTCCAAACGGTTGAAGGTCAAAATGACAGTTTCAGTGCAGCTTCACAGGGCTTTAAATGATACCAGACGTGGAATAAAGTTCTTATCTAGAGAAATGATCGGTCATTAAAAAACAAAAAAAAAAAAAAAAAAAAAACAACTATATGCTTTATTAACACAAAATATCACCTTGAACGTACTTCCGGTTTCTGCATTCTTCAAAGTTTTTACGCTGTATGTCCTACGCCTTTCCTATTCTACTTACAGAACGAACGCAGCGCCAGTTTCGTTTTTTTCCATAAGTAGAATAGGGAAGGCGTAGGACATACAGCGTAAGTGTTTTGGAGAATACGGAAAGCGGAATCACGTTCAAGGCGATTCTTTGTCTTTATAAAGCATATACAGTTGTATTTTTTAATTTTAAATGACGAATCGTTTTTGCTAGATAAGACCATTATTCCTCGTCTGGTATCGTTTAAAGCCCTTTGAAGCTGCACTAAAACTGTCATTTTGACCTTCAACCAATAATCCTGGAATGTTTTCATAAAAAACCTTAATTTCTTTTCGACTGACGAAAGAAAGACATGAACATCTTGGATGACATGGGGTGAGTAAATTATCAGGAAAAGTTTATTTAAAAGTGGACTAATCCTTTAATGTCTAAATATTTTAATTACTGATTTTATGCCAGCATCTTTCTGAAACTTCTGATTTCTAATTTGATTCCTTCTGTGAGGGATGAAAAGGCTCTTTCTTGATGTGATGGCTAATCGCTGAATACGTCGTCCACACATGGCGGAAAAAAATATTTCCAGACTGTGATTAACTGTTTGTGGGTCAGCTGTAGAGGATTTCAAGCTGGTTTTGCATAACAGTTTTTACATGTGGACTGTGTGATTAATTAACACTTTGAAGGTGTTGTTTGTCTTTCAGGGGAACTGTTTTAAACATGTAGCAGATCCTCAATAATTTTATGTGTGTGGGATCAAACATGTGCCAAGAGAGAGAAAAAAAAATGGATTTTGTCTGCTTGAGCTGGTACTGTGTAATTGCTATACTTTTTTTTTTACTTGTTTTTTTTTTTTTTTTTTTATCAAACATCTTTAACTAAATAATGAACTGAAAGTAGTGACTTATCTTTTTTCTTTATTGTGACGTACATGTGAATGTAACAATAATGAAAAGAAAATATGTGGGCAGGACTTGGTTCAATACATCAGTTTTTGATTGGATGTTGAGATGTGGGCGTGCCACTCAAAAGTGTATGCAGATGAGCGTGAGCTTGCAGGGGTGGAGTTTAAGAGCACTAAACGTTTGGAGAATCCTGCATACATCACCAGAGAGAACACTGATGTTTCACCGGAAGATTCAGTTATGACACAGTTGTAGGACACTTGGCACGCTTTTTTTATTGACTATCAAATATTTAAGTAATTATTAGTATAAAGTAGTACCATCTGAAAGCTCAGAGTTCATCCTGTGAAAACTGTGTTGAAATTGGACTCTGCTTTCCACGGAAAGAGTACTTTAAATCCTTTTACCGGGCCCAATTTTTGTGAAATCAACTAACAAACACATTTATAAAACAGTGCTTTTACTTGTATAATAATCTGCTGAGTGTCTTCTTTAATAAGAGACCAACCTTTGGTCTGTATTCCAAAGCATTCAGTTCAGATCTATGATGAGAAAGAGTTAAGGTTAAGGACTGTTTAATAATCAGCAAATGTCTACAGCCATGGTACTGGGGACCTGAGGTGTATGTATATGATTGAAAATGAAAATAAAATGTTTTTTTTGTGTGTGAAATTTTCAGGTTCAAATCTGTCAGTCTTAACCGATCAGGTTGCATTTGATAGTGCATGTAGGAACTGACATGAGCTAGGAGGCTCAGGCTGGCATTCACAACTCAGACAAATGTTATTATTTATTTTTACGGTAAGCAATAAAAAATGATTGGTTTTCAGTATTACAGCTAACAGGTAGCAGGTTAAACAAAACCCTGAACAGAAGCCTCATTGAAAGTAAGTAATTAACGGAAGCCATGAATGACAAATGCCAAACAAACACTCATAACATTTGTTCCTAAGCTTCCGTGTTTATGGCACATTTTTACAAGGAATTAATGACAACAAGCCTTAGAGTTACAGACAATTAGCGTGAACAGAATAAGGAGCAATTAGCAGCCAATCGTGCAGCGCTGTCAGTGTTATGAGGTGAGTGAAAGAAAACAGCATGCAGCGCTCAGGGCAGGTGCAATCAGGGGTCAGCGTCACCGCTAGAAACAAATGCGTAAACATTAAGTGCACTAGCCAGACGGGATTTAAACTTTGTAGGTCTAAGACCTAAGTTTGGTTTAAAGACAAAAGCATACAAAACACAATGTTCTCTCATCATTCCTGATTTCTAAGGCCCTGTTTCCACAGGGTATTGAGATGCATTTTGGTCAATCGGATCACAAGTGGACGATGCTAAATACAGGTGTAAACGGGGTGTAAAACGTTTTGAAGTTTTGAATCTTCGAAGCTTTACAAATCTTTTGTTTCGAATCAGTGGTTCGGAGCACCAAAATCACGTGATTTCAGTAAACGAGGCTTCAATACATCATAAGTGTTTCGAATTTCAATAGTTCACATGACTTTGGCATTTTGATATGCGCTCCGAACCACTGAATCAAAACAAAAGATTTGTAAAGCTTCAAAGCTTCATGAACAGTGTTTTGAAATGGTCCATCACTAGATATTGTTGAATTAAGTCGCTATTTTGTTTTGTTTTTTGGGCACACAAAAAGTATTCTCATCGCTTTGTAATATTTAACCACTGTCACGTGAACTTTTAAATATGTCTTTAGTAGCTTTCTGGGCATCCGAAAGTGTAAATTATCTTGCTGGCAATATGAGGCCTAACTGAGCCATCGGATTTTATCAAAAATATCTTAATTTGTGTTCTGAAGATGAATGAAGGTCTTACGGGTGTGGAACGACATGAGGGTGAGTGATAAATGACATAATTTTCATTTTTGGGTGATGTCACGAAGATACTCCATGACTATGTGACTATTTGTGGTGAATGTGTTATGTTAGACTTTGTATGTTTATCATGGTATGTTCTGTAGGCGGGGCCATGACTTTAAGATGGCCACCAGAACATTCAGTGGGGATGTGTGGTGAGACTGGCGTGAGTGTGGTCGGAGTACCGCCACTTTTAGTCTGTTTGGTGAATGTGTTTTGTATATATATACATATATATTTTGTTTGTTTATTTTTGGTTTGTAGCACTATTTATTTTTTCTATTTTTTCTAAATCATGGGATTTATTTTTTCTACTTTTTGTAAAATAAATTTCCTGGTTTGTCCCTGCAGCAGTCAGATATTTCAATGTACAACGTTAATTTTTTATTTATTTATTTTTAATTGTGATTTTCAATCAATCAATCAACCTCGTCACCTCTAACCGCAAGGTTCATTCACAACAGGTGAACTAAAGCCGAGTTCAGACTGCACGATTTTAGCCCCGATTTTGGCTCGCCGACATGTTTTGAGAAATCGCCGACAAATGCCCGAAATCACAGGCAAATCGGTGCTTGTTCACGCGAGTGAATGAGCAAAGCCGCGATCTGAGAGAATCGCCTGGACCTGTCGGAGATTCAAAATCCTGCTGTGTGAAAAGTCTTCTGACTAAAAACTACATCGGCGATGACCGACAGCCAATGAGAGAGCAAGATACAGAGCAGCGAGGAGTTCGGGGAGGAGTTATAGACCACAATATCAGCAAGCATGGCTTTGTTTCAGATAAACATTACAATTCTATCAAACATAAACAAAGCACAAATATTTGCTTGACCATCCGCAACAGCAGCACATTGAAAAGTTATTTATTTAGCTCCAAATCACGTTGCAGAACACACAATCCTTGTTCTTCGCGTCTCCCCAAACATATCCTCCTCCATATTCTTTTCTTTATGTTGTTTTCGCTGCAAATCAGCGCACAGGCAATTTGTATTTCAAGCTTCTTGCGGGCTACTATTTTTAATAATAATCCCACCGTGTGTCTCAATCAGCTCCCTAGTTCAGTAGTCAGGGCACTGATCAGGGTATCAGCCACATTCACTTTCATTACACTGATTCACGACCTAGGGAGCTGATTGACACGCAGGGCTAGTCTCACGTGAGAACTCCGGTCTTGAACACGTGATATTGCGTTGTTTCCTTGTCATGTCTCGCGTGTGTTTGGTTGTGAAACATAGTTTGCATGCCAGACAGAGTTGTCGGCGATTCTTCCTATTTTAAAGTCATGCAGTGTGAAACCTTCTGTCGCCGATCCATCGTGCAGTATGAACACAGCAGCGACTGAATGCTGGCCAAGATAGTCATGCAGTGTGAAAAGAACAGTGACCTGACTACTTTGAAAATCATGCAGTCTGAACTCGGCATAACCCTTTAATAAATATCCTGATGCATCCAAGCTCAGTGAACAGGGGTCATGAGTATGAACTGAAGAAAGTGCTTCCATCTACATCTATCCAGCTTGGTTTACATGCTAAACATATCTAGCAGCCTAGTCTGCTAGATAGTCTGCTAGGAAAGGAAACATCTTTCATCCTCAAACTGTTGTAACTGGAAGTTGGCCTCAGCTGTGATTCAGTACTTGTGCACTTAATGGCTCAGAATAGCTGAACATCCCCTTTCTTTTGTGACACTCATGAAGAAGGTTTTTGCCAGGGTGGATGAAACATTTTTGTTCTTAAATGGTAGCGTGTGGTCTATCATATTTTGGATGCAGTGTGTTTAAAACACAGAAGTGCTGAAATGGTTTCATACAACTACATTTAGCTACATTCTAAATGTACTGAATATTGTTCTATGATATTTGATCATTTCTCTGCTAGAAAGTTGCATTGCATTGGTGCAGTCAAAAAATGTAATAACTGATGTTAAACATGATGCCAATTACAATCAACAAAGAGATATACAATGCTAATTAGTTATGCATCTATATCTATACAGTGCATTTAACAGAGGTAGAGCTAGTACAGCATGTGTGTGTGTTCACTGTGGTATTTTACCACATTACAGCCCATCCCAATGAATATTCAGAACCATGGAATTAAAAACAGCCTGACCACAGTGAGCGATCTGATCGCCCCCCTCTGCAGACGGATCTGGACAGCTCATAAATCTCCCAGACATGACTGAGGTGGACCAAGGCCATCGTTCCACCAGAGCTCATCCAATAAACCTGCAGTAACATTAGTAGGTCACGGCAGCATGATCGTATGAGCAAATACACTTTTGAGTACGTATTTCCTGTCGCATTCATTTTTACACAATTATGCGCTATAATATGTACATTGACAAAACATGCTATGTGAGAGACAAATTTAATAAATGTTAAAAAGCCTCTATATTCCATTTTCCATACAAATACAGAAAACTCTGTAGAAACAATTTGTTAAAAGAGACTAAGGGCCCTATTTTAAGGATCTAAGCAGATTCGCTATTTACTGTACATGGTGGAATCTGCAAGCAGAAAGACTGAACGCTTATCCAGAAAGGAATCCTTTAATTTTTAAAATGTAAATGTGTGTTGCTGCGCCATCCCTGTGAGTGTACACGTTATGCACCCACCCATAGGTGCATATTACTAACGCGCCATTTAAATAACAACAAAAAAATACTGCTAAATTGACTTTAGACTAGGTTTTTGTTGGTCAATGGCGCAGTCATTTTCACTTGTCTCAAAACAGAAATGCGGCTGAATACACCTCGTTTTCAGGCCAGCACACCCATGGGCGAACAGATGGACGTGAGTGCATTCGCTATTTAAACAACGTGAGCGCTAGACGTGAAAATGATAACTACATCGGGCTGAAACTAGCAAAAAACACTTGTGTCGCATCTGCTGTCACATTGTGCCAGGTGTATGATAAGGCCCTAAATCTCTTCCACGTATGGTGTATTCTTGAAATAATATCTTTGGACCTGGCCTGTGTCCCAGGGCCTTGAATGATCAGGGTCCTCCAAACCCTCAGACTGCATGCCCAAGACTGTCGATTGAAGATGAGTTGGCACCATGAGCTCCAGGGCCATGGCACAAACTGACCACTATCACCCCTGTTTTCCAGGAGAATTCACTGATTTGGTCAAAATTCGGTCTTGTTTCTTGAACAAATGATAAGGTCCAGCCCATGAGTTTTTGTACACTCCTGCTCTAACACGAATGTTGCTTCAGGACCAAAATAAAAGAGGCTGACCCAAGAGGACGTTGTAGTTAACTTAAAAAAGTTATTATTCAATTCTATGCAAACTAGACTCATTATAGAACACATCATATTCAGTTTATACAGTTTTGATGTATTTATTAAAATATACATTAGTTATTAAAGTTGCAATGCTGTAATGTTTGCATTTTGTCAACCAAGTGTAAAGGAACACTCCACTTTTTTTGAAAATAGGCTCATTTTCCAACTCCCCTAGAGTTAAACAGTTGAGTTTTACCGTTTTCTAATCCATTCAGCCGATCTCTGGGTCTGGTGGTACCACATTTAGCATAGCTTATCATAGTTCATTGAATCTGATTGGTCATTTTTGAACGAGATGCTAACGGTCTAAAGAGTTTTGATATTTTTCCTATTTAAAACTTGACTCTTCTGTTGTTACATCATGTACTAAGAGCGACGGAAAATGAAAAGTTGCGATTTTCTAGGCCAATATTATGGCTAGAAACTATACTCTCATTCCGGCGTAATAATCAAGAAACTTTGCTGTCGTACCATGGGTGCAGCAGGCACAATGATATTGTAGCTACAGAAGAGTCAAGTTTTAAATAGGAAAAATATCAAAACTCATTTTTGGTCATTTTTGAGCGAGATGCTAACAGTCTAATCAGATTCAATGAACTATGCTAAGCTATGCTAAAAGTGGTACCGCCAGACCCGGAGATCAGCTGAATGGATTCGAAAACGGTAAAACTCAACTGTTTATAATAGGTTCATTGGAAAATGGGCCTATTTTCAAAAAAAGTGGAGTGTTCCTTTACACTTGGTTGACAAAATGCAAACATTACAGCATTGCAACTTTAATAACTAATGTATATTTTAATAAATACATCAAAACTGTATAAACTAAAAATGATTTGGAAATTGTGATTAGGTTGTCTCATTACTAAAATTCCCATTTAATGCCATCTTTTATGGGGCATACATATTATTTTTGTGAAAAGTATATTTTTGTTAGAGGCGCGATATGGTCTCAACAGTCCACTAAGGTAATCACACTTACTACACAGTGTCTTTGTTCTTCTGACTTCTTGATTGACAAGGATGTGTTAATATCACTGCACTTATTTGGTGCGATAAATTCTGTGAAAGCAGAATTTGTCCAAATGTAAGGTGTCTTTCAGAAAGCTGTTTCTATATCTAAAGCTCTTAGGTTCTTCTGAATCAGACCTTTTGTTTATTTTGCTGATCTGAATCTTCAGCTCCAGAACTTCAGCCCTCATGCTGTTGCCATAGGTACTCATGGCCGCCCATTGACAAGTGTTTGCTTTGGCAGTGAATCAAGGGTTGAGGGTGGTGGAGTTAGAGAGCTTGTGTGGGATGAGGGATGTGATATGGAATGTCTTCAGACATGGACTGTTAAAAAAAGAGCCGGACTGGAAATGTTCGTGTTCATAGACTTCCCGGGAGCTGGCGAAGATCTCAGGGGCATTCTGTCACCTTTACTGACCATAAAAAAATTGATCTCTTGCTGCCCTTAACTGGCACTTTCCATTACAGGCACCTTCCATCAACATCTACAGTATTTCAACACATTACCTGTGCTGTTACTTTGAAAAGAAAGAAACACTGTTTTGCTGAGATCTGCAAAGAAAGAAGCATAATTTTGCCATCTCTGAAAACTGGTTTCAGTTCAACTAAAATGAAACCAAATACCTCACACTTAAAAACCAAATTGCTGTTCCCTTTGGATAAGCCTCAGAAAAGTTTTTGCAGATATTAATAATTTTTGTAAGTGTTTAATAACACGTTGCCATTGGTTCTGACCTGGAGTCTATGGCAGCCCATAGAAGGACACTCTCAACTTAAACCATAGCAAATTTGGCATCTCTGTCTCCATCTAGCACAAGCAGGCAGGAGAAACACCCTACACAGATAGCTAGTCCATCACATATTCATAAACACATATTCACACCAACAGACAATTTACCCAGTGTCTCCAATTAACCCTTGCTGCATATCTTTGGACTGTGGGGAAAATCAGAGCAAATGAAGGAAACCCACACAGAGATCATGCACACAGAAAGGCCTCCTGGCTCACCTGGGACCTTCTTGCAGTGAGGAAGCAACAAATAAAAACACATTGGGGCCACATGCAACTGTGAATGCATAATGAATGCAGACATTTAACATGTTAAAGAATCTCTTTTAATTTTAGAAGAGACAAAATCTTAGCTCTGAACGTTTCATTTTGGTGCATACCTCCAAACACGCTTGTGCAGAATGTAGTTAGCTGTAGATACATTGACATCCTCTGCTGATGGAAACCTTCCAGGCAGGATAAGGATAATGAATATCCTTTGAATTGTCTCCATGGACATGGATCATTATTACTTCTGTGGTCTCAAATCACATCCTAATGGTGTCTACCTTCATGAATATTACAATATTTGGGTCCCAGCTGATGGAAAACATCCTCCTTGGTCTCTTGACATTTGTGTTCTGTTGCAGAAATGTTTCAAAAGCAGGGGAAAACAGGGGCCCAGCAATTTTGCATCCCAGATGATCAGCAGATGATTCCTCCTGCTGTTGACCTCTGCTTCCTGTAGAGCAACAGAACGGATATCAAAACCACACACAGGCCGCATGGCAGTTGCCTGTCTGGAAACCAACCCTTGAGGCCAAAACCTTATTCGGAAACTTCCTCTACTTTCAGAGGTGACACCCTGCTGAGGTGGTGTGTCCAGCGTGGGCTGGGCTGAAAGTATTTAACAGCTGATGCATCTTCTGATCATTGAAGGAATCACAAAAGAACTGAATGTGATTTAAAAGGAATGCAGGAGCATCAAAACAAGCATGCTTGCCACTGCTGTGACCACTGACCCTGAGAGGAAGTAAATGTCCAAGCCCCAAAAAAAGAAAGAAGCCAGATGTGAATGGGAAATGCTTATGGAGATGTCTGGAGGTTGCTGCAATGTAGGGTGGGAGCTATACAAACAATTAAAAAACAGTGATCAACGTGATCTAAGTTTAGTTCAGTCAATAAAGACTTCCTAAGCTGACATTTGGAGTAGGTCACTTACATTCACACATTAATTCCTGACTTCCCAATTGTGGCATTAAATGTGAAAAGAAACATTCACACAATACAAACCCATTCTACTGTGAGCTCATTAGCATCCGTATGGATTTCCCTTAGGTTACCAAGAGGTGTCCTCATTTGGGACTCTGCATTATGTGGAAGCGGATCTCTTGAATATGATGGTGATGGGGGCGCCTTTGCCACATGTGTTCTCTTAGAGTGAGGCTCCATAAATTAAACATGATGCCTTAATAAAACAAGCCAGGCCACATCCACCGGGTTATCTAGCCCAACTTGGGCTCTTTTCCTGAGTGGGATGCTGTATCATGTTCCTAGAGGCCCTGTTTCCTCATCTCCACCCTCATCTTTGTCTAGACCCATTCCATCCTACATCCATTCCCAAGAGACTGGTGTCCAGATGTGTTTTGCAGCATCTCATGCTTTTCTGTTCTCCCCCTTGAGGAACCGGATTGTCTGTGGAGATTGTGTTTCTGTCTTGTCCTTTAATCCAACAAGCATGAAAGAACTGCACTAAAGTTTTTAAAAAGTGAGAGAAGAATGGTGGGGCTGGAGAAATGACAACCGTAACTACACAGTGCTTCCTGCATGTTTGGATAATGGAGCAGGAACTTTGTTCATGGAACTGACCTCTATGTCATGCCTGAGAGGCAGGTCACCAGGGGAAGATGAGTCCCTGTGGCTCTTTAGCAACATGGCAGTTGGAATGTCTTATAGCTCTCCTGGGTTCATGTGGATTTGTGTGGGCTCATGGCCAAGATAAGGTTCGTTGGTGTATGTTTTGCGAACATATCCAACACACTCCAACACCAGCTTTAGCATGATTGATAACTGAATGTCAAATGTGTTGAGAACAAACAAAAAAGTTTAGAAAGAATGCGCCAATAAATGTTTAATATCTTTTAATACCAAATGAGGCTGTGCAAATGTTTTGATCATTAGCAAAGCAGACCCAGGGACTTTTCATGTCCATTATGGGGCTCTTTTTAGTTTTCTTATAGAAAGCACTCAATTTCATGAGACTGAGCCCATCATGTACAGAAAGTAGCTTAGGTCTGTCATCACAGGCCCCTATAAAGTGTGGTTGACCGCACATGAGGCTGATTACCAGAGATTGCAGGGTTTTACTGAGCTGTGAGTGAAAAGGAATTAAACCCAGGGTGCTTTTAGGGGCAATTTCACTTCAGCTGACCCACTTCCATTTCAGATGCCATGAATGCTAACTGTGAGTATTTTTTATTTTTTTTTAAATATATCTTTATGTCTGTTACAAAAAAACCAACTCAGCTTCACTGAATGGGCTAAAATAAAATTTCGATATTTCAGTGAAGCCTAGAACTACACAAGAAAACTATGCAAGAAATCAGAAATGAAAAATCATGCAGCAAAGCTTGCAGGAACAATTACAGAGGTCAGCTGAGCTTTATATTTAATTAAGTTCCCATACCATGTGAAGCATACAACAAATACAAGGATCACAGGATTTAATGAATAGTATTTGTCACATTGATCTTGGCAAATAGGACCTCTGTGGAGACATTTAGTCTCACTATGGAGACACTCTTCAAGTTATTCGATGGTCTAGTTCCACTGCATTTCAGACATGCTGAGATTCTCCAGCTTTCACCATAAACTATCAAAAATAGTCAAATAATTCAAGATTTTAAAGGATTCCAAGGATTTTTTTTTCTTTTTTCCCCTCTCTATTATCCAAAATCAAATGGAGTTTTTCATTCCTTTTGCTCTTACACCAGGGGACAGAAGATATTATGTACTACAGTATGTACTGTGACAAACTGACAAACCGACAAACTGGCTAAACCGACAAACTGGCTAAACCGACCGTCTGCTAGCCGCCTCACGTCACAGAACTCAAATAATTCACAGCACATAGAAACACTTTCACCTAGATATTATCACATAGAGACTGTGTCTGTACCTCGAACTAGTAAATACAAAAAACTTCCGAAACCTTTTAAGGGTAAAAATTTAATTGATGTTCAAAAAATGAAAATCACAGATAAATCAGATAAACAAATGATAAAGCTTGGGTTACTGAATATTAGATCTATTTCTTCAAAAGCACTTATTGTAAATGAAATTATCACAGACAATAAACTAGACTTGCTGTGTTTGACAGAAACCTGGCTAAAACCAGATGATTACATTACTTTAAATGAATCTAGTCCTCAAGGTTATGATTATCGACACAATCCTCGACAGAAAGGCAAAGGGGGAGGTGTTGCTGTAATTTATAGTAATATATTCAGAATCATTCAAAAGAATTTCAAATATAATTCCTTTGAAGTGATGGTGCTTTATGTAACATTATGTAAGTTGACATTTGTGCTGGCTACTGTATACAGGCCACCAGGGCACCATACTGACTTTATCAAAGAATTTGCTGAGTTTCTATCTGAGTTAGTACTGGATGCGGATAAAGTCCTTGTTGTTGGTGATTTTAATATCCATGTAGATAATAATAAAGACGCATTTGGATTGGCATTTGCAGATATTTTAAACTCTATTGGAGTTAGACAACACGTGTCAGGACCCACTCATTGTCGTAATCATACCCTAGATCTAATACTGTCGCATGGAATAGATATTGATGCTGTTGAAATTCTACAGCAGAGCGATGATATATCAGATCATTATTTAGTCTCGTGCATAATACAATTAGCCAAGGCTACAAAACCACCACCCAGCCATAAATATTGTAGAACAATCACGTCTACCTATAAAGATTGCTTTATAAATAATCTCCCCGAGCAGTTTCATCGCCTTAGTATACCTGACAACTTAGAAGAACTCGATGCTGCAACAGAAACTATTGGCTCTCTCTTTTCCAGCACATTAGATGCAGTTGCTCCTTTACGTCTAAAGAAGATTAAGGAAACTAATCCAACGCCGTGGTATGATGAGCACACTCGGGCTCTAAAACGAGCTGTTAGAAAAGCTGAACGTAGTTGGAAGAAAACAAAACTAGAAGTTTTTCGCCTTTCGTGGAAAGAAAAAATGATTGAGTACAGAACAGCCATAAGAAATGCTAGATCTACTTATTTTTCAAATCTCTTAATAGAAAACAAACATAATCCTAGGTATTTATTTGACACAGTGGCTAAATTAACTAGAAACAGAGATTCAACTGCTGACGTTTCTATAGAGCACAGCAGTAATGACTTTATGAACTTCTTTACTTGCAAGATTGATAATATTAGAGAGAAAATTATAAACATGCAACCGTCTACAGTTTCGCTTCAGAGAGTGCACTGTAGTGTCCCTGAGGTAAAACTAGAATCATTCGCTGCTATAGGAGAGGAAGAATTATCTAAACTTATCAAATCATCAAAATCAACGACATGTATGTTAGACCCAATGCCTACTAAACTACTGAAAGAAATGCTTCCAGAGGTCGTAGGTCCACTTCTTGATATAATTAATTCATCTTTAACACTAGGACACGTGCCAAAAACCTTTAAGCAGGCTATTATCAAACCTCTTATTAAAAAACCTCAACTAGATCCGAGAGATTTAGTAAATTACAGGCCAATCTCGAATCTACCTTTTCTGTCAAAGATACTAGAAAAGGCAGTTTCAACACAACTGTGCTCCTTTTTAGAAAGAAATGGAATCTGTGAGGATTTCCAGTCAGGATTTAGACCATACCATAGTACTGAGACTGCTCTCGTTAGAGTTACAAACGATCTACTCCTATCATCCGATCGTGGCTGTATTTCTCTATTAGTGTTATTAGATCTCAGTGCTGCTTTTGACACTATCGATCATAACATTCTTTTAAAAAGACTTGAAAACTATATTGGCATTAGTGGAATTGCTTTGGCATGGTTCAAATCATACTTATCTGACCGTTATCAGTCTGTGGTAGTTAATGAAGAGTCCTTCACGTTTATTGCGATCTCAGAATTTAGGCCAGTTGATAATACCCAGAATATCAAAATCAACTGAAGGCGGCAGATCCTTTTCCTATTTAGCACCTAAACTCTGGAACAATCTTCCTAGCATTGTTCGGGAAGCAGACACACTCTGTCAGTTTAAATCTAGACTAAAAACACATCTCTTTGCTCTTGCATACACATAACACATTATCAATACATTAACATTTTTCAAATCCGTTAAAGGATTGTTACGCTGCAATAATTAGGTCGGCCGGAATCGAGAACATTTCCTATAACACTAGATATACCTGTACATCAGAATAAGAATGGCATCTACACTAATATCTGTCTCTCTGCTTATCCTGAGGTTTGCCGGGTGCTGGATCCAGGCCGTATCCAGATCAGATGGAGAACCTGCGTCTGGACCTGACTACAACGTAGCCCAGGAGACAATGGGCCTAAAGATCCAATTCTGGCTGCATCTATAATTCAGATTTTTAATCCCCGTATCCGCTTACATATATTTATATATAATCTATTTTTAATCTCTATAATAAAACTGTATAATTCAGATTTTGATCTCCATATACATTTACATATATTATATATATCTTCCAAGGGTTTTTTTCCCTCCTAGGACTTTTTTCCCAGTGCTAGCACGATGGGTTTTTCTCCTAGGGGGTTTTTTCCACCCCTGGAAGTCAGCCGACATTGGCTTAATGTAGCACCATCTTGTATATGTTACATATTACCACGCTTGTTTGTACAGTTTATTTTTAACCACTTCCCTTTTTTCTGTGCTTCTAATATGTAAAGCTGCTTTGAAACAATTACCAATTGTAAAAGCGCTATATAAATAAATTTGACTTGACTTGACTTGACATGACTTTTACTTAATTAACATTTCAGTTAACCTGTTAACCTTTACTGGCACGCCGACGCATCAAAGCTTCTTTGTTTAAATTAGCTCAAATTTACTGTTAGATTTAATGTAATTACCTTGACAAACTATACATCATTAAAAAGATCTAAGACTCGAGCTTCAATTTTTAATCTTTATTTTGCTCTCAACATTGTATAGTGACCGTTATTTGTTAATATGCGTCGGGAGTTATGAATATGAGAAACGGAGTCGTTACCTTTTCATTGAAATATGAGCGTCAGCCTCAGCCATTGAGAAAAAACTCCTCAAAATAACATCCCTCAGGACTTTTAGCTTAACCCTCTGGAGTCTGAGGCTGATTTGGGGCCTGAAGAAGTTTTGACATGCCCTGACATTTGTGCTTTTTTCAGTTGTTCATAAACATATTAATGGAAAAAGTGTCATTACACTGTATTCAGCACAAACTAGGTTACCATAATATGTGAGGAACATGTATGTACATGTTTGTGTTTTTGAAGGAATAACATTTATGCGTGGTTGTTGAAAAAACTAAAAACTTAAGTCACTGAAATAAGGGCAAAAAAAGTATAGTAAATCTGTGTTTACAAGACTTCTGGGTATTGGAGGTTGTAAACTAGAGTTTTTGCTTCAAAATTATGTAAAAATTATGCTGCCTACTCCTTCATATAAAACAATATATTAATTTAGTTTTTGTAAGTCACTTTTTGCCAAAAAAACACAGTATGTGAGGAGGCGTGAATCACCACTGAAAATGGGCCATTCTCACCTGAGAAGACAAAAGAATTGGATAGTAATGAGCTGAAATGACTTGCATATTAATGAGGCATTTCAGTCAGGTAGGCTGTGAAAAAAACCTTCTGTGATGTCTCAAGCTCATTATGATATATGAAACATACAGACAAATATTATTACAATATAAGGTAATGGTTTTATAATATACTTTAAAATATAATGTATTTCCGTGATGCAAAGAGTCTGAATATAGGCTTTTATTTTAAAAGCATGCACATTTGGAGAAATATTGGATTCTCATGTGCTTATGTCAATTTTCTATACAGAGGAGATACATATATTTAATATTCATAGTCATTACTATGAGCGCTGGTGTTTTCAATTCATCCTTGAAGTCAGAGGGCGCTCTGTTTATTTTTAGTGCACAAATTCATCTAAAAGAAGAAGAGGCTATTCCATGAATGGAGTTTCCAATTCATATTGCAGCCGGAGGGCGCTAAAGAAACAAAAACTCATCTAAAATTCATCTATAGAAGAAAAGAAAACAGGAACTAACTGCATGTCTTCTAGAGCTCCCTAACCATGACTTTTACATCCAGATAAACACTTTTCAAGACAATAAATACACGATTGAGACGATGAATGCATGTATTGCCTCTGAATTTGCGTCTGAATAGCGCTGGCTCTGTGGGCGTGGCCGCATTAGCGGATAATGATTACATAAACACAGAAGGTTTGTTTTCGATTTGACTTACATGATTTAAAACCTGACATCTTAACGTTTTTTATACATAAGTTTAATTTTTCTGTGATTAGTATTCACTAAGTTACAGTTGTAATGTAAATAATACACGATTGTGACTGTATGTGGTTTATCTGTTTTCTTCACGCCATGTCAGGTATTCATAATAGTAGATTATATTTATAATGCAATGCTAATTTTTCTCATTGTGCAGAATAGCATTAAATTATATATTTTCTGTCTGACTTTTGATCCGAAGCCACACCACATCATTACTTATGCTTTTAGTGCATGAACTGTATTTGTTTTAGTTTGGGTATGTCATTTCTTGGGATTTTCCAAAAGCTGGCTAACAGGTTAAACTGCTTGGGAGTGAGCAAAATGACCAATATCTTAAAAGCGTAATTTAACCACGGTAGTGATACGCATGACCAAATTGTAATTATGCCTGTCAATACACAAATAAAATATAAATTGAAAAAAAAAAAACTTACAGATTTCATAATCCTCCATATCACCACATATCAAATCAATAATTCCAACTTACAACTAGTATACCCAATTTCACATACATGCTGTACACTCACAAAACTAAACTGCTTGATTATTTATATTGTCACCATATAGTAGTGGCCAAAAGTGATGTCTAGCCTAGGAAACCTGACATCTTCACCCTTTATTTTAGTGTTATTTAATATTGGGTAGCACTTTTTAATAAGTATAAAGCAATAAAGTACTTACAAATAATTTGCAAACTATTTGCAATCTCTACATTGTTAATATATTAATAGGCTACATACAATTATTAGGCTATATATAATACATATTTATTAAATCTAATAACTTAATTCTTATTAACCTGGGCATCACTAAAACAGTGTATATAAGTTTCATGTTAAAAAGAACTATACTTATTAATAGAATCTCAGAAGACTGCATTTAGCTACAATGATAGTCATTCATCCAGATTATCCGAATCCAAAAAGATAAAGAGAGATAGAAAGGAGGAAAGACAACAAATAAAGGCATTTTGTCCAGTCAATGGACACCCACGTACCTTCCGGCCTCCTGAGATGAAGAAGAGCCAGACAGCGTGGTTTTTCTTTCATAGTGCCTTTTGAAGCTGTCATTCCATCAGCGCATGCACTAGAAATCAACAATCAGACATTTCCTGTACTGTTGTTTAGCAGTGGGCTGTTGCTAGATAACAACGACTGCACTCAGAACAAGAGCCCTGGAAAACCTCAGACGGTTTTCAGCACCCTGGAGTTTCTGTTTCTGTTAGACCAAGCACTTCCACCCTTGGGGTCTTTATCTTCTTCAGAGCCTCTTGTGCCACTTGTGCCAGATTGACTTGCCCAATGAGATCTGTAATACCTGAGGAAAGTGGTAGCCATATAGATGTTTTGTTATAGTTACCTTATGCAATCAGAAATCAGCTCGGAGAGGTGTTTATTTAAAGGAGACTTATAATGCCCCTTTTTACAAGATGTAATGTAAGGCCCAATCCCAATTCTACCCCTTACCCCTTCCCCTTTGTTTCGCGCGTTCACGTGAAGGGGTAGGGGTGTCCCAATTCTCATTTGGTTGGAGGGGAAGGGGTAGGGGGAAGGGCCAGGTAGCCCTTCAAACGAAGATTTTTCGGGACCACACTTCAGACGAAGGGGTATGATAAATTTCCAACATGGCCGACCAAGCGAGCAGAGAGACCCATACATTTAAGTATTTTTTTATGGTAAACAGTATTTTAGTAATAAATAATCACTTGTTTTATGTTGCCTTTAATCTTGTGTTCATGTATACGGTTATGTATGGAAGCCCGTAAAAAAAAAAAACCTCCACATAAAAAAAAAGATGAATTGCGACTTTTTATCTCAGAATTCTGACTTTTTAACTCACAATTGCGAGTTTATATCTCACAATTGCGAGTTATAAAGTCAGAATTCTGAGATATAAAGTCGCAATAGTGAGTTATAAAGTCCGAATTCTGAGATATAAAGTCGCAATTGCGTGATATAAAGTCAGAATTCTGAGATATAAAGTCACAATTGCGTGATATAAAGTCAGAATTCTGAGATATAAAGTCACAATTGCGAGATATAAAGTCAGAATTCTGAGATATAAAGTCACAATTGCGTGATATAAAGTCAGAATTCTGAGATATAAAGTTGCAATTGCGAGATATAAACTCAGAATTCTGAGATATAAAGTTGCAATTGCGAGTTATAAAGTCAGAATTCTGAGATATAAAGTCGCAATTGCGTGATAAAAAGTCAGAATTCTGAGATATAAAGTTGCAATTGAGTGATAAAAAGTCAGAATTCTGAGATATAAAGTTGCAATTGCGTGATATAAAGTCAGAATTCTGATATAAAGTCGCAATTGCGAGTTATAAAGTCAGAATTCTGAGATATAAAGTCGCAATTGCGAGATATAAAGTCAGAATTCTGAGATATAAAGTCACAATTGCGAGATATAAAGTCAGAATTCTGAGATATAAAGTCACAATTGCGTGATATAAAGTCAGAATTCTGAGATATAAAGTTGCAATTGCGTGATATAAAGTCAGAATTCTGATATAAAGTCGCAATTGCGAGTTATAAAGTCAGAATTCTGAGATATAAAGTCGCAATTGCGAGATATAAAGTCAGAATTCTGAGATATAAAGTCACAATTGCGAGATATAAAGTCAGAATTCTGAGATATAAAGTCACAATTGCGTGATATAAAGTCAGAATTCTGAGATATAAAGTCACAATAGCGTGATATAAAGTCAAAATTCTGAGATATAAAGTCGCAATTGCGTGATATAAAGTCAGAATTCTGAGATATAAAGTCGCAATTGCGTGATATAAAGTCAGAATTCTGAGATATAAAGTCACAATTGCGAGATATAAAGTCAGAATTCTGAGATATAAAGTCGCAATTGCGAGATATAAAGTCAGAATTCTGAGATATAAAGTTGCAATTGCGAGATATAAAATCAGAATTCTGAGATATAAAGTTGCAATTGCGAGTTATAAAGTCAGAATTCTGAGATATAAAGTCGCAATTGAGTGATAAAAAGTCAGAATTCTGAGATATAAAGTTGCAATTGCGTGATATAAAGTCAGAATTCTGATATAAAGTCGCAATTGCGAGTTATAAAGTCAGAATTCTGAGATATAAAGTCGCAATTGCGTGATATTAAGTCAGAATTCTGAGATATAAAGTCGCAATTGCGTGATAAAAAGTGAGAATTCTGAGATATTAAGTCGCAATTGAGTGATAAAAAGTCAGAATTCTGAGATATAAAGTCACAATTGCGAGTTATAAAGTCAGAATTCTGAGATATAAAGTCGCAATTGCGTGATAAAAAGTCAGAATTCTGAGATATAAAGTCGCAATTGAGTGATAAAAAGTCAGAATTCTGAGATATAAAGTTGCAATTGTGTGATATAAAGTCAGAATTCTGATATAAAGTCGCAATTGCGAGTTATAAAGTCAGAATTCTGAGATATAAAGTCGCAATTGCGTGATATTAAGTCAGAATTCTGAGATATAAAGTCGCAATTGCGTGATAAAAAGTGAGAATTCTGAGATATTAAGTCGCAATTGAGTGATAAAAAGTCAGAATTCTGAGATATAAAGTCACAATTGCGAGTTATAAAGTCAGAATTCTGAGATATAAAGTCGCAATTGCGTGATAAAAAGTCAGAATTCTGAGATATAAAGTCGCAATTGCGTTATATAAAGTCAGAATTCTGAGATATAAAGTCGCAATTGCGTTATATAAAGTCAGAATTCTGAGATATAAAGTCGCAATTGAGTGATAAAAAGTCAGAATTCTGAGATATAAAGTCACAATTGCGAGTTATAAAGTCAGAATTCTGAGATATAAAGTCGCAATTGCGTGATAAAAAGTCAGAATTCTGAGATATAAAGTCGCAATTGCGTTATATAAAGTCAGAATTCTGAGATATAAAGTCGCAATTGCGTTATATAAAGTCAGAATTCTGAGATATAAAGTCGCAATTGCTTGATATAAAGTCAGAATTCTGAGATATAAAGTTGAAATTGCGAGTAATAAAGTCAGAATTCTGAGATATAAAGTTGCAATTGCGAGATATAAAGTCAGAATTCTGAGATATAAAGTTGCAATTGCGAGTAATAAAGTCAGAATTCTGAGATATAAAGTTGCAATTGCGAGTTAAAGTAGGAATTCTGAGATATAAAGTCGAAATTGCGAGTTATAAAGTCAAAATTCTGAGATATAAAGTCGCAATTGCGTGATAAAAAGTCAGAATTCTGAGATATAAAGTTGCAATTGCGTGATATAAAGTCAGAATTCTGATATAAAGTCGCAATTGCGAGTTATAAAGTCAGAGTTCTGAGATATAAAGTCGCAATTGCGTGATATTAAGTCAGAATTCTGAGATATAAAGTCGCAATTGAGTGATAAAAAGTCAGAATTTTGAGATATAAAGTCGCAATTGAGTGATAAAAAGTCAGAATTCTGAGATATAAAGTCACAATTGCGAGTTATAAAGTCAGAATTCTGAGATATAAAGTCGCAATTGCGTGATATAAAGTCAGAATTCTGAGATATAAAGTCGCAATTGCGTGATATAAAGTCAGAATTCTGAGATATAAAGTCGCAATTGCGTGATATAAAGTCAGAATTCTGAGATATAAAGTCGCAATTGCGTGATAAAAAGTCAGAATTCTGAGATATAAAGTTGCAATTGCGTGATATAAAGTCAGAATTCTGATATAAAGTCGCAATTGCGAGTTATAAAGTCAGAATTCTGAGATATAAAGTTGCAATTGCGAGATATAAAGTCAGAATTCTGAGATATAAAGTTGCAATTGCGAGTTAAAGTAGGAATTCTGAGATATAAAGTCGAAATTGCGAGTTATAAAGTCAAAATTCTGAGATATAAAGTCGCAATTGCGTGATAAAAAGTCAGAATTCTGAGATATAAAGTCGCAATTGCTTGATAAAAAGTCAGAATTCTGAGATATAAAGTCGCAATTGCGAGTTATAAAGTCAAAATTCTGAGATATAAAGTCGCAATTGCGTGATAAAAAGTCAGAATTCTGAGATATAAAGTCGCAATTGCTTGATAAAAAGTCAGAATTCTGAGATATAAAGTCGCAATTGCGAGTTATAAAGTCAGAGTTCTGAGATATAAAGTCGCAATTGCGTGATATTAAGTCAGAATTCTGAGATATAAAGTCGCAATTGAGTGATAAAAAGTCAGAATTCTGAGATATAAAGTCACAATTGCGAGTTATAAAGTCAGAATTCTGAGATATAAAGTCGCAATTGCGTGATATAAAGTCAGAATTCTGAGATATAAAGTCGCAATTGAGTGATAAAAAGTCAGAATTCTGAGATATAAAGTCACAATTGCGAGTTATAAAGTCAGAATTCTGAGATATAAAGTCGCAATTGTGTGATAAAAAGTCAGAATTCTGAGATATAAAGTCGCAATTGCATGATATAAAGTCAGAATTCTGAGATATAAAGTCGCAATTGCGTGATATAAAGTCAGAATTCTGAGATATAAAGTCGCAATTGCGTGATATAAAGTCAGAATTCTGAGATATAAAGTCAAAATTGCGAGTTATAAAGTCAGAATTCTGAGATATAAAGTCGCAATTGCGTGATAATAAGTCAGAATTCTGAGATATAAAGTCGAAATTGCGTGATAAAAAGTCAGAATTCTGAGATATAAAGTTGCAATTGCGAGTTATAAAGTCAGAATTCTGAGATATAAAGTCGCAATTGCGTGATATAAAGTCAGAATTCTGATATAAAGTCGCAATTGCGAGTTATAAAGTCAGAATTTTGAGATATAAAGTTGCAATTGCGTGATATTAAGTCAGAATTCTGAGATATAAAGTCGCAATTGCGAGTTATAAAGTCAGAATTCTGAGATATAAAGTCGCAATTGCGTGATAAAGTCAGAATTCTGAGATATAAAGTTGCAATTGCGTGATATAAAGTCAGAATTCTGATATAAAGTCGCAATTGCGAGTTATAAAGTCAGAATTCTGAGATATAAAGTCGCAATTGCGTGATATTAAGTCAGAATTCTGAGATATAAAATTGCGATTGAGTGATAAAAAGTCAGAATTCTGAGATACAAAGTCACAATTGCGAGTTATTAAGTCAGAATTCTGAGATATAAAGTCGCAATTGCGTGATATAAAGTCAGAATTCTGAGATATAAAGTCGCAATTGAGTGATAAAAAGTCAGAATTCTGAGATATAAAGTCACAATTGCGAGTTATAACGTCAGAATTCTGAGATATAAAGTCACAATTGCGAGTTATAAAGTCAGAATTCTGAGATATAGTCACAATTGCGTGATAAAAAGTCAGAATTCTGAGATATAAAGTCGCAATTGCGTGATATAAAGTCAGAATTCTGAGATATAAAGTCGCAATTGCGTTATATAACGTCAGAATTCTGAGATATAAAGTCGCAATTGCTTGATATAAAGTCAGAATTCTGAGATATAAAGTCGCAATTGCGAGTTATAAAGTCAGAATTCTGAGATATAAAGTCGCAATTGCGTGATAAAGTCAGAATTCTGAGATATAAAGTTGCAATTGCGTGATATAAAGTCAGAATTCTGATATAAAGTCGCAATTGCGAGTTATAAAGTCAGAATTCTGAGATATAAAGTCGCAATTGCGTGATATTAAGTCAGAATTCTGAGATATAAAATTGCGATTGAGTGATAAAAAGTCAGAATTCTGAGATACAAAGTCACAATTGCGAGTTATAAAGTCAGAATTCTGAGATATAAAGTCGCAATTGCGTGATATAAAGTCAGAATTCTGAGATATAAAGTCGCAATTGAGTGATAAAAAGTCAGAATTCTGAGATATAAAGTCACAATTGCGAGTTATAAAGTCAGAATTCTGAGATATAAAGTCACAATTGCGAGTTATAAAGTCAGAATTCTGAGATATAAAGTCACAATTGCGTGATAAAAAGTCAGAATTCTGAGATATAAAGTCGCAATTGCGTGATATAAAGTCAGAATTCTGAGATATAAAGTCGCAATTGCGTTATATAACGTCAGAATTCTGAGATATAAAGTCGCAATTGCTTGATATAAAGTCAGAATTCTGAGATATAAAGTCACAATTGCGTGATATAAAGTCAGAATTCTGAGATATAAAGTTGCAATTGCTAGTTATAAAGTCAGAATTCTGAGATATAAAGTTGCAATTGCGAGTTAAAGTAGGAATTCTGAGATATAAAGTCGAAATTGCGAGTTATAAAGTCAGAATTCTGAGATATAAAGTCGCAATTGAGTGATAAAAAGTCAGAATTATGAGATATAAAGTCACAATTGCGAGTTATAAAGTCAGAATTCTGAGATATAAAGTCGCAATTGCGTGATAAAAAGTCAGAATTCTGAGATATAAAGTCGCAATTGAGTGATAAAAAGTCAGAATTCTGAGATGTAAAGTCCCAATTGCGAGTTATAAAGTCAGAATTCTGAGATATAAAGTCGCAATTGCGTGATAAAAAGTCAGAATTCTGAGATATAAAGTCGCAATTGCGTGATATAAAGTCAGAATTCTGAGATATAAAGTCGCAATTGCGAGTTATAAAGTCAGAATTCTGAGATATAAAGTCGCAATTGCGTGATATAAATTCAGAATTCTGAGATATAAAGTCAAAATTGCGAGTTATAAAGTCAGAATTCTGAGATATAAAGTCGAAATTGCGTGATAAAAAGTCAGAATTCTGAGATATAAAGTTGCAATTGCGTGATATAAAGTCAGAATTCTGATATAAAGTCGCAATTGCGAGTTATAAAGTCAGAATTCTGAGATATAAAGTTGCAGTTGTGTGATATAAAGTCAGAATTCTGATATAAAGTCGCAATTGCGAGTTATAAAGTCAGAATTCTGAGATATAAAGTTGCAATTGTGTGATATAAAGTCAGAATTCTGAGATATAAAGTCGCAATTGCGTGATATTAAGTCAGAATTCTGAGATATAAAGTCGCAATTGAGTGATAAAAAGTCAGAATTCTGAGATATAAAGTCGCAATTGCGTGATATAAAGTCAGAATTCTGAGATATAAAGTCGCAATTGCGTGATATTAAGTCAGAATTCTGAGATATAAAGTCGCAATTGCGTGATAAAAAGTCAGAATTCTGAGATATAGTCACAATTGCGTGATATTAAGTCAGAATTCTGAGATATAAAGTTGCAATTGCGAGATATAAAGTCAGAATTCTGAGATATAAAGTCAAAATTGCGAGTTATAAAGTCAGAATTCTGAGATATAAAGTTGCAATTGCGTGATATAAAGTCAGAATTCTGATATAAAGTCGCTATTGCGAGTTATAAAGTCAGAATTCTGAGATATAAAGTTGCAATTGCGTGATATAAAGTCAGAATTCTGATATAAAGTCGCAATTGCGAGTTATAAAGTCAGAATTCTGAGATATAAAGTCGCAATTGCGTGATATTAAGTCAGAATTCTGAGATATAAAGTCGCAATTGAGTGATAAAAAGTCAGAATTCTGAGATATAAAGTCGTAATTGCGTGATAAAAAGTCAGAATTCTGACTTTATTTCTCGCAATTGCGACTTTATATCTCAGAATTCTGACTTTTTCTCACTACTGTGAAACGTTATTTTTCAAAGTTCTTACTTTGCTTGCGTTTCCTTTCATTGCAACTGACCATCAGCATTACTGCTTTGTTATTATTATTATACATTAAATAGACCATCAGGATTGCTGCTTTGTTTTTATTATACATAAAATAGAGGACATCATACAGGATTATTTTTAGCGCCGATTTACCAATAAAGAAATATTGCTTTTTCTGGAGGAGATTCATAAAGATTAGTCTCCGGACATATGCATTATGCAGGAATGCAGCTTTTACTGTCTAGTGGGCTTAATACTAAAACAACCAATACCTATCATGTTTCATTAACTTTGCAACTCAAGGGTAGAATCATGCAATTCTGCAAATTACAGTCGAGGTATTTGGAAAATAAAAGTTGTTTTTAACAGAATGGATACACTAATGAATTTTGCACAATAATAACAATATAATAATAATCATAAGAAGAAGAAGAATCAACTGTGGTGGAGGCGCAATAAATCAGACAAAGCTGAACTGGCACATTTTATACACCAACAGCTCCAGACTTCACGGCAGCACGGCTATCGTTGGATGCACTGTTACAGACAGAGATACTGACCATCAGTTAATTGCGAGAAAAAAAGTCAGAATTCGCAATTGCGACTTTATATCTCAGAATTCTGACTTTTTATCACGCAATTGCGACTTTATATCTCAGAATTCTGATTTTATAACTCGCAATTGCGACTTTATATCTCAGAATTCCTACTTTAACTCGCAATTGCGACTTTATATCTCGCAATTCTGACTTTATATTTCGCCATTGCGACTTTATATTTCAGAATTCTGACTTTATAACTCGCAATTGCGACTTTATATCTCAGAATTCTGACTTTATGTCACACAATTGCGACTTTATATCTCAGAATTCTGACTTTATAACTCGCAATTGCGACTTTATATCTCAGAATTCTGACTTTATATCACGCAATTGCGACTTTATATCTCAGAATTCTGACTTTATAACTCGCAATTGCGACTTTATATCTCAGAATTCTGACTTTTTATCACACAATTGCGACTTTATATCTCAGAATTCTGACTTTATAACTCGCAATTGTGAGTTAAAAAGTCAGAATTCTCAGATAAAAAGTCGCAATTCATCTTTTTTTTTTTTTTTTTTGTGGCAGAAACGGGCTTCCATAGTTATGTTCTCCAAAAACAGATTTGTTAAAATCGCAATGAAAACAGTTCGCTAATGTTTTTTACTTTATGATAGTTCCACAACATATTTTTTTATATTTTATTGAAACCCGCGTTGATTTGACAACATAAATTCAAATCCGGTGGCAGCTAACATGTCTTTTTGCCGCATACCTGATTAATGTATTGTTCTGTTGTGGTTACGTCCATAAATACGTGTACATTACATGATATAAACAAAAAGTGCATTCAGTTTGCGTGCTTATTCATCAGTATTGTATGTTCTGTATCAACCAGGGACTCCTGAGGAAACACGCAGGCTCGTCTCATTTGTCTTATGCGAAGAACTGAAGACAAATGCAAAAAAATAGCTGTCGCCCAAGCAACAGAGATCACTACAGCTATCGATGGCATCTTAAAAGGCCAATTCACACCGCACCAACAAACAATTTTTTTAGCGTGACCCTTTTTATTAACGAGACCCATAAGCATATACAACTATGTAGCTAAACAAGCCAAAACGAATTATTAAAAACGAAACTTAAGGTAAACCTGCATTGCTCTCTTAGTGGTTAACGTTACTTCTCTCTTTTGGTGAAGTGGAGCAGCTGCTCTTTTAACAGTATTTTATTTTTTATAATGAACAAACTGCGATGTCACGTTTCCACTGCTTTGTTGTGTGTGCGCAGGCGCGATCAAACAGCTGTCTTTGCAGGGGACTTGCCTCATCGTCATGGCAACAGTTCGTGGCCAGGTCAGATTATGTCAGAGTTTGTTGCCGTCTGTTGGAAAACTTCACACCGCGCAGACATTCCACGACCCGACAAACGCCGATTAAACATGTTCAGTCGGGTGTAAACCAACTCCGACCAACGCCAACAGGGGTATCACACCGATCCAACAAACTCCAACAGACTAGTGTTGTCAGTGCAGTGTGAACAGTGCCCAAGGAAGTTGACCGGAAGTTGAAGTCGGCCGCGTGCCGCCATCTTGTAGCAGAGCTTCACTTGCATTAGCATCCCATTGACTCCCATTCGTTTTGGCGTCACTTTGACAGCGAATAACTTTACATCTGAGGCGTTTAAAGACTCCATTTGTCCATTATTTATTTCTAAAGATACACGACAATGTATAAAGGGCTCCATTACCTTCTATGTTACATTATGGCCCCGTAGAAACAGTTTTTGTAAAAATAGGCTAACGATTGTGTCATAACCACTCGACTCTCTGTCGCACAGTAGAGAAATTACCGTACAGACAGGAGGAGAAGCTCGCAGGCAATAGTATGCGTTAACTTAATATGGCGTACTGGCGTTACATTTTAAAATACTATACAAAATAATTAATCAGAATACTTACTCCTGCTCATTCACGCCAAAGAACTCCCCGCTCAAGCTCGCCGTCTCTGCAAGATTAACGATGGCAGTTTGCATGCACAGCTACTAGAAGATTTACATCTGTCAGACAGGTTGCTGACGTCATCAAGCTTAGTTTGAGTCTGCGCGTCAGAAACGGAAGTGCTAAAAATCGCTAAAAATGGGCTTCACTTGTCTCAATTGAGTTCCAATGGGGTCGCTGTGTCCATAGCGACGACTTATGATGACGTGTAACGGTCTAGTAGTGGGAATATTCTTAGGGGAATATTTTCAGCCCTACCCCTTGACAATCTGTTTCAAGGGGCAAGGGGAAGGGGTAGGCGTAGGCGTAGGGGTAAGGGCAAGGGGAAGGGGTATAAAATAGAATTGGGATTGGGCCTAAGTCTCAGGTGTCCCCAGAATATGTCTGTGAAGTTTCAGCAAAAAATACCTCACAGGTCATTTATTATACCATGTTGTAAACACATACAATTTTTTGAGTAAATACAAAAACATGCTGTTTTTGTGCATTTGTCTTTAAATGCAAATAAACTTCTGCTCCCCACCCCCTTTCCAGGAAAGCGCTTCCTGCTTCAACAATTCCTGCTACATCGGATACTTCTCCAAATACTAACAAATCATCTGCTTGGTTTTGATTTCTTCATCATGAAAGTTTATTTTCTGTATGTGTTTTAATATCAGTTTAAACTACTAATTTATAATTTTCTGAGTGCACATATCTGAAGCACATGGAAAGAAAGCTGGCTGTCAGACGACACGTCTCGTGAGTATTAAACTGACTTTTCTTTCACGTTTTATTGTGCTTAAACTGTGAAAAACACAGTCAGTTATGTCAACAACGTAAACAATAGGGACAGAAATAGCTTGTATATTAAATCTGTGGTGTATCCCTTCAAAAATAAAACTAATCCATTGTGTCTTCAGCAGCTGAGATGTCGGGAGTAAATGAAGACCGTTGTGTTCACTCTTACATCCAACAATAAAACACCTCAATCACTTACTAGGCAATCTTGTTGCCACAGCTACTCTCAACTCGCTCAAAGCGTAAACTATGCTAATACTGCTCTGTCTGTCAGCAATCGTGGGAGGGGCCTGAGCAATGTGCCGTCACATGAACTAAATTAATATGTAAAGATTTTTACAAATGAAATTAATCAACACTGAACTTACTTTATTTTCTTCTCGAGCAGCTGAAACAACTTTGTAAGTTTCCTATTGATCACTTTAAAGGGTTAGTTCAGCCAAAAATGAAAATTCTGTCATTTATTACTCACCCTCATTGCGTTCCACACCCATAAGACCTTTGT